>NC_142286.1:5298276-5598276 GCF_965620075.1 Prunus avium
TATTCTCACCATCACCCTTAAAATGTGACACTTGTACTATGGTTAATCTTTGTTAAATTTCATATGAGAATTAAAAAAATTAAAAATTAAAAGGGGCCCACAGATCATCACATTCCGCAATTTTCCTCCTTTGCTCCTTTCTTATTAATTTTTTTTTTTTTTCTTTTGTTTCTTTCCTCCCTTACCCGCTCTCTCTCCCTCTCTCCTCTTCCTCACAACCCTCTCCCTATCTGACGCTCTTTGCAGCAACTCCACCACAACCACCACTTTGGTCGTTCGAGGAACATCGACATGCCGTTGCTTATGCGCAGAAGGATCAAATATGATTGCATCTTTTGCATAACTGCAACCTTCTCTCATATTGTTCCCCATTTTCTTTTTCAAATTTATCTCTTTTCAACAGGAAGAGCAAATGAATTTGAAATTAAAAACATTACTAACGTGAATCAATCACTCTTCTTACTAAGACTTAAAATTGTGGGATTCAAAAAGTCCCAAAACATTATTATCTTAAAGTACAAGTTTAATTTAGTGGGGGTGTCTTTCCTTCTTCTTATTTTTTTCTCTTTATGGGTTATTTATCTGTCAAATATGATTTCGTTGAATGATGTTTTTGGTAAGATGCTCTTGATTAAGCAATACAAAAAACTGGGTTTTCTTTTCTTTCTTTTTTTGTTATGAAAAAATTATTTGAATGTTCTTTTGTTTTTCCTCTCTTATTGAAACATTACATAGTTGTTGCTGCAAATAGTGTGAGCAAGGGAGAGATACAGAGGGAGGGAGGGAGAGAGTTGCTAGAAAGAGGATACAGTCTACAGAGGTCGGGGGAAGGGGAGGAAAGAAAGAAACGGAAAAGGTAAAAGAGGCGTAAAAGTTAACTAAGGTTGTGGGCTCCTTTTTATTTTTTAGTTTTTAATTCCCACATAAAAGTTAACTAAGGTTAACCATTAGACAGATGTCACCTTTCAAGAGTGGTGGTGAGCAAAAATGCTCCCTTATTATCAAGCCATTACCCAAGTCTTTGTTGTTTCCTTTTGATTTTTTACTTTTCCAAAGTTATTACCCGTATAAAGAATTTAGTATTTTCCCATTTATTACTCGAATTATACATGTACGTACATATTTTTCAATAATACATCCGTCGTCTGTACAAGTCTTAAAGATTCCATAAAATGCACGTTTAAAAAAAATAAATAAACGTACAATACTCGTATTGTACATGTACGTACTTATTTTTCATGTTTAATACACTTTTTTTTATACAAAAATTTCAATAATACACATAAAATTCACATATTATACACATAATTTTCACATATTATTGAATAAAAATAATAGATATTAAAAAATTAAATAAATTATATTAAAATGTTATATAGTGGCCAAAGTTTTCAGTTGTAATTTGCCAAAATTTTGCCGATTAAAATACGTAAGTATTTTATTCGTATTTTTCCCATTCTGTATTTTACGAACTATGAAAGAATGTGAGAGACTAATATTATTTAATTTCTTCCTTGTTGTAAGAAAAATGCAAGATCAATGATTGTGCAATCTCTTTGCAAACCAAACAACAATTTCAAACAAAGATTTATGGGTATAGTAGAAAGAGCGATGGTAGTATTCTTCATATAAAGTGTTGTTTGGAAAGTGAAGCAATTACCAAGAACACTCTAACTCATATGCAATTCTCTACAAAAAATAAGGTGTGAAGAAACATAATTTATTAGCACTCGAGAGAACAAGGTAGATCAAAGGCAAACATTCGCACACAAAAAAAATATTTGAAAAAAAATTGAACTCTCAAATTGATTTACTCTCAAATTTCTCTTAAATATATGCTTTGGATATATTGAAACTAGCTAATTAATATTTATAAACTATAAACTAATTCAAATAGGAGGGTCCCTTTTAAAAAAATTTAAAATAAATAAATAAATAGTATAGCCGGGCTGCTATACTACGTTTTTTAAAATTAAAATCAGTATAGCCGCTCGGCTATAGCATTTCCAATGAATAAATGAAGAAGGAAAAAGATTTTCAAAGATGGACCGTAAAGTCTCAGAGAAGGACATTTCGAGAAACAAGAGCCCTAAAAACACTTTCTGGATTGGAGTGGGGGATATCCGACTATGATCACAATTATGTATCCCAAACCAAACTATATTTTGCTTCTTTGCTTTATCCAAAAAGAAGCAAAAATAAGTCCATTTCTTTGAAAAAGTGGCTTGATTGGTTAGCTAGACTTCCCTTGGGTGTCAAAAATAGCTGTAGAAAAGAAACTTACAGGTCTTTTATACATAATTGTTTTATTTTTATATGCACTGTTTAAGCACATAGCAAGAACATCCTCTCAGACAAAGCTATATGGCCACAACTGACAAAAAGGATCAGAGAAATTAGTAATTGCTCGTATATATGGCTTCCACCTTCAATTCCACCTATATAAAATCACACTATTTCCCTGCATTGTGCAAAGCCACATGGTAAAGTCACTTTGCCTGCTTGCTTTGTCACAAAGCAGAACAACTTTGTACAAGAAAAATAACTTCAGTATTATAGCTCTACCTCTACCATTATTTTCAAATATGACAAAACCTACATATATCCTTGGCTAGCCTAGCCTAATATTATACCTTGCCGTATATGTTTTCCATGACAGGGCTCTACTGCATGATCAGACAGACTGTAAATTTCATTAAGCCAAAGCAATTGCAGGGCAACTCTTCTTGGCAGGTCAATGAAAGTGATTGTACACTTGTAGCTGCATCAGTCAGCAGTGCCTGCCAAGAAAGAGGAGCCCTATGACTGCTTTGCTTATTTGACAAGTATACTTCTTCTAGTATGTATAGCTGCTTCTGCTTGTGTTTCAATGATGGCCCGTCACAAGTTATATAAGGGCTCAAAGAGACTCCAAGAGATGGAATAAACCAGTAAGCACAAATGGCATATCCTGAGGATTATGCTGTGAACATCCATCAAGGGCTGCTTTTCAGGGATTTTGTTGGGGCCAGGGCTCATTCTGCTGCTAGATTTTTCTCCTCCTTATCTGAGCCTTGAAAGCGCTCTTTCCTAGCAAATGAGATTCTTCCACTCTCTGTGTCCATGAAAATGTGCAATGAAGTTGAAGCAGGAAAAAGGTAGATGAAAGGAGATGCCTCCCCGTATTATTATAAGGGGCTGAGAAAGAAGGGCTAACAGTATATCCTAATCTTATTCGTCTTCTTTTCTTTTTTGCCTACGTCTGTATATTAGTAAACTCTGTCCTGAATACAAAAGAGTCTCACTTTTATAGTGAGCCATCATTATAGGATCTCCAAATTAATTTGACTTTAGTTAATCTGCTGCACTTTCAGTCCAGTGGGTATCTCTTTCTAACCATGCCATGATTGTGCGCAATGCCTCATTCGTTAATTTGGTAATCATTTTTCAAATCTTTCTTTTGCGAACTATGTACAAAAAAATCATCACAACTAAAGAAAAATAAGGCCTACCTGAAGGACTTCATGAAGTTAGAGCAGCCTATGTGATCAAAAGTTCTGGAAGTGCTTGCAGTTGTGTTGTGTCATCCTCACCTCCTTACTATTTCCTTCCTAATTACGCTCTTAACAAAATAAACAATAACTAACTAATTATTTTTAGAGATAATTTAGTTTAAATAGTAAGGCATATATTTAATCACTGGAAGGCTAATCTAGTCAAGTTGAGTACAGAAAGTTTTGCTTGAACCATACCAGATCTGATCAATTCAACACCAAATGTGATGATAGGTAAAAAAACATGACATCAACTATATAGATTTTTAAATTTTAGGTTCCAATCTCTACAATATTAATCAAATGTCTCAGAGAAATATATTCCAGTAATCACTAATTGACTTTATGTTTGAGAAACATAAGTGACCAGATCAATTTTTCTTTTTTGATCCATGGACTAATCTCAGTCATGCAGAATCCTTCGCCCCATGTACCTGCACCATATGCACAACAAACGAAACCAAAATGCAGGTTTAAGCAGCAATTAGTATAAGAGTTTCGTGAAGATTATGTATATATGATATGTTTTCCAAGTATAATTGCCTTCCAAGCATCATGACAGTAGCTTGAGGATTAGCACCCGGGGTGTGATAAAACGTTGAACCATCAATAACCCTCAGAGAATCAATAGCAGGAACTCTACATCCTTTATCAACAACCCTCCCAACTTGACACCCTTCCATTGATACTTGAGTAGAATAATAGTTTCAGATTGAGGCAGTAACATATATTATTAAAGCCTTAAGTTCTCATCTCTTTGCAAAATACATACAATTTAGGAAATTCTTGCAATGAATCTAGATGGGAATTCTGAATTTCCACAATCATCATACCTTTGGTGCAAATAAACTATCAGATAGAAAATAGGGAGCAGAATCTTCAAAACAATAACAGAAAAGGAATCTTGGGTGGGAATTACAGACAACGATTGCAAAAAATGGGCCACCTAGGCCGATTTTTCCAACACTGTTTAAAACTCCTACAAACTATTTCAACTGTTCTCAAATAATCCATAACTCTAATTAACAAGCACAAAATGACATACATATGGGAATCACAGACAAGCATTGCGAAAAATCGGCCCTTCGAGCGCCTAGTCGCCGCCTAGACAGATTTTTCCAACACTGTTTAAAACTCCAACAAACTATTTCAGCTGTTCTCAAATATCCATAACTCTAATTAACAAGCACAAAATGACATACATATGGGAATCACAGACAACAATTGCGAAAAATGGGTTGCCGAGCGCTTAGGCGGCCGCCTAGGCTGATTTTTCCAACACTGTTTAAAACTCCCACAAACTATTTCAGCTGTTCTCAAATGATCCATAACTCCAATTAACAAGCACAAAATGACATACATATGTATATATATATATATATATATATATATATATATATATATATATATATATATATATATATATATATATATATATATATATGCATAGTTCGAGTATGAAATTACCAAATGGCATCGATGTCATCCTCAGGTGAGAGCTTCTAGTCTCTCTGCGAGCTCTCTTTTCCTCAGCTTTCACTGCTTTCTCTTCGCCTTTTCCTGGCTTCTTCTTCTTCTTCTTCCCCATGTCTAGAAACACAGCCAAAGAAACTCAGACTCGGCGCGAGGAAGAAGAGAGAGAGTTATCTGGACAATGCATTTTATTTTTAAAAAATAGTATAGCCGGGCAGCTATACTATTTGTGACGTGTGCCAAAATGTGCCCTAGCGCCAGACGGATCCATTTTTATGTAAATAGTTTAGTCAGCACGAGGAAGAAGAGAGAGAGTTTATCTGGACGACGCTAATAATGACTGTGTTGCTTTCAGCGTGACGTCGATTATTTGGGGTAGTAATCCGCTGGCTGTTTAGGTCACGCACTCACATTGTCGTTTTGTTTAAAGCTGAAGCTGGACATAAGGCCCAAGGTTTAAAATATGTCGGACAGGATTTGTGCGGCCCACAAAAGATACGGGTCTTACCCATATTCAAGTTTGTGGCCTATACCGTGTTTGTTTGAGTAATGGGCCATACCGATTTGTCCCTTCTCTTTTTTTTGGGTCAATGGCCTATTTATCCTTCTATAGTTGTATAATTCTGAAACAAAAAATTATTGTGTGACGGCTTTACTAATATGTGGTGTGTCGATATAATCTTATCAAAGGCTAAAGATAGAGGCGAAGCCCGATAGATGGCAAAGCTAGTCTGGAAGCACATCAAAGTTAGTTGATCGGTTGAGGTTGGGGGTTCGATCCCCGCCCATGGGAATGGAGTGCATTTCGTAGCCAGCCGTTTATCTCCATTGGGAGAGCTCCCGCAGCGAAAGGGATTAGTCACTGCTGTCGGCGGTGGATACCCTTGGGTCTCACCTAAAAAAAGTTAGTTGATCGGTGAAGTGGCGGTGCGATAACACCAGTGGCAGGAGGTGCTAGTTTGGTTCATTTTTTTGTTATGTTAATTTTATTGTAAGGGTATAATTGGACTTTTAGCGTGTTAAAACGAAACTAAACTTATGGTAATAGCTTCTAGTTTGAAGATAATAGCTTTTAGTTTTCCCATCATATAATGGAAGAAGAGATTTTGACATTGAGCTACCTCCAACCCACCAAGGGTGATTCTACCCACAAGGCAGGGTGCGCTGATGCCCAGCCCAATATTTTCAAAAAAGACAAATAGCTAGATATGTTTATCTCAGCCCCCAAAAAATGTTGAAATCCTATCTCTATCAGCCAAAATAAATAAATAAACTCTATCTCTATCTTCATTGTACTACATAGTACGCTTCACTTGTCCCATTGAAACTTTTTCCATCATGCTTTTCTTGTAGACTAAATTTTTTTATATTTTTATAAAAAAAGTATAGCCACCTCGGGATATATTTTTTTTAAAAGAGTATAGCCGCGTTGCTTTATTAGGGTCATTTTTTTATAAATAGTATAGTCAAGGACGGACTTATGCCTAGGCTAGAGTGGGCTCTATCCTTGGGGAAGATTTCTAAAACATTAAATATAGTTTAATTTTATAAGCTTATTCCTACTCCAATAAATATTTAGCCCACTGCACCAAATAAATATAGCTCACACATGCATTGTTTTTCTTTTTTATCGCTAATATAATAAACTAATAATAGCAAAATCTAAGTAAAGTAAATAATAGCTCAGTCTTTTATTTAAAATAAGCCCACTCCTCCTAAAGCATATAGGAAATAATAAACATCAATCCAAACCTATATAAATTTGATTAGAAGCAGAACTCACGCTAAGGATCTACCAACTTGAGCTATTCTAATCGTACGGATATTGGGCTACACCCATAGAGAGCAAACATCAAAAAATTTCTTCTAGCCACCCAAAAAGCCATATTTGAACCTTGAGAGCCTAGAGGAAATAGCTCTCCTCCTCTAAAAAATTGTACCAACCTATCTTCAATGGGTTCTTCAATCTTCGTAAGTTTTTCTCTTTATATATATATTCAATTTCCAATTTTAATTGTTGTTGTTATGTTTTTATGATTTAGGGTTTGGGTGAAAACTTTTGGAGATTGTTGATATATGTTTTATTTTTGCAACTTGAATTATTAATTAGCTTTTATTTTTTGGTGTCTAGTATTTCTTGTTAGGGTATCATGTCACATGATAATAATAGACCAGAAAAGAGAGGAAAAACTATTTATTCATTCTTCAAAAAAAGTGGATTTTATTTATATTTTGTCTTTCTTTGTGTTATATTTGCTTGTAATGTGACTTTGTTTGATTTATAAAATTTTATTAACATTTTTGTTTCAAGAGAAAAAAGGCTTATAATATATCTCATCTAAAAAAAATTATTTAGCTTACCCCTATAAAAATCCCTGGGTCCGCCATTGAGTATAGCCGAGCGTACCTCGAGGAATTTCTTCCAACAAGTGAGTTCATTCCTTAAGGGTGCTTGCTTGATGACGGTGCTTAACTTCTCAGATCGTAAAATTACAGCTCTCATGGTCTTACACACACACACACAAAAATTTAATTAAATAAATTAAATAAATCATATCAAAATATTATATAGTGGCCGAACTTATCAGTTGTAATTTGCCAAAATATTGCCAAATAAAATACGTACGTATTTTATTCATATTTTTCCCATTCCATATTTTAATAACTGAAAGAATGTGAGAGGTAAGATTATTTCTATTTTTGACACGTGGTGAAATGGGCGCTAGCCATAAGCGGGTCCCTCTTTTTCTTATAAATAGTATAGACGCACGGCTATATTCGGTTTTTGTTTTTAATAAAATGAGTAGCCGCGTGGCTATACTACGGTTTTTTATTATAAAAAATAGTATAGCCGTGCGGCGATACGCGGGATATTTTTTTTAAAAGAGTATAGCCGCTCGGCTTTACTAGGGTCGTGTTTTTAAAAAAAAAAAATATATTTTTTAGAGTGATTCTGTTAAGCGCATGCCTTTCTATCTAGCATGGGACTGATCATAATTGTAGCTAAAATTACTGCTAAACTTATTGCTAGTTGGGTCAGAAAAAGAAGAAAATAAAATAGATACCAGTAGGTAGGACAAGAAGAATAACGTGCATATGAAATTTAATCTTTAATTTGACAAGAAAAATAATAGAAAAAGAATTTTCTTCTGCTTTTATTTTTATTTTTAAATTTTTTATAGAAATTTCTTCTGCTAATTAAAAAGCTAAATAGAGCAGCATAAATGATCACGACAAACAATCCACATGAAGGTAAATGACTCATAGTTGAAACTCTCTCTCTCTCTCTCTCTCTCTCTCTCCTTAACAATGTTTTGCCAATTTTTATGTCAAATACTATAAATTGGTATCACTTATTTGAGAAACGATATACAAAGAACGTCTGAGTGGAAATATATAAATTTGAGTTAGAGATTAACTTTTGAGCAAAAGTATACTTATAATTTCTTTATCTTGTAGCGCAAGTTAGTAGTACTCGTAAATATATGCTTTGATTTTGCCAAACCATATCAATATCATTGTTTTGTTGTTCTTGTTTACGTCATTAATTATTTTCCATATTTGGGGGTTTTGTATGCCATTATATATTCACCCTTGAATACCAAACATGACTCCATTAATCATATGATATACCTACAAACACTGATCAAACTAACGTTAGTATAGTATACATGCTCAGAAAGTTTATACCACCACAAAAAGGACTCGGACCTTGTTGCACCAACTAACAAATTAAGGTAGAGTAGTAATCTTACACATGCCACAAAACTAAAATTGCTTCTAAGGTCATAAAACGTGGCGAGATGCCTATAATTCTTTTAATGTGATGATGATTTACAGAGTATCCTCCTTGTAAGGAGATAATTATACACAACATTTCAAAAATCAGCTCTGTCTATGACCAATCTAGCTTATAACCATAAGCACAAATGTCAAACAAAGAAGAAAGTCACAAGCATGATGATACTATTCAGAAGGCGTTTTTCATTTCCCTAAGGAAACAATCAACAGGCCAGTGATGAAGCAATTGGAGGCTTGGACTCAGAAAACAAGACCAAACAAGATACAGCAGGTTCTATGCATTTACGTGATCTGGGTGTGTCAGGTCCATTTCAATTTGGTCGATTGTCCATTGCATATTTTCCAATTTCTGTAAGGGGATGTTGATATTAGAGATTAGCATGAGAACTGGGAAATGTACTGCGGTAAGCATTGTTATTACCTTTATAATATCATGGTATTGCCTTGCAATTGAATCAAAGTGAGGATCAACACCCTGATATTCTCTAAGACGTGTAACCTGTTAAGAAAAGATGACTTTTGTAAATAAAGAAAACCAGAAGGAGAGATGCAGAAGGGTGACACGGTTAAGTTGTATGCATGTTGTCAAAGTAAAGTTGGCTCAGCATATCTTAACTATTTATTAGCAGCTGAAGCATTTTCTATAATTATCATCAGCTTTGTAAATGGGCTCATTGATTATAGTGCAGACCATTAAGTATTTACGACCCATCTTCACAATATCTACAATGACAAATAACCAGTAACAAGTGACATAGCAATAAAAGCAGATTGAGAAACTTCCTTATCTCATCAAAATTCCTTAAGAAAACCCAAAAAATCTACTAGCGAATAAGTTTGAAGAAATTTACAACTTGACAGATAGCAGATTAGGATTTAAAACAATAATGACTTACAGGAAACCAAGGCAAATAGACAGGTAAACATTGCAAATCAACCTAAAAGTAATCCCCAAACAAAATATATTATTACAAGTCTACAGTGCTGCTAGAAGGCTATGATGTGGTTAAAATGTCTGTTTTGGGCCACACACAAATGAAGGCAATCAATTATCAGAAACCACTTAGGAAAGGGAAGAAAAATAAGAAGTAGAATATCATACCGCTTTATTATATGCGATTGAAGCTTCATCTGTAGCTTCAAGGAGATACTTCCTAGAAATGAGTTATAAAATTGTTAAAACCCTGGAATCAGTAAGCTGCACATACTTTCAAAGTCATCAAAGCTACCTTATTTTATGTAGGGCCGGTATTGACTCCTTAGTATAAGTTTCAAGAAGGAGAACATGCTCCAGAACCCTGAAATACAATGGGGCATATTATACTCATTACATTCAACCCATTAATTGATTTGATCACAAAACATGAAGAAAAAAAAATACAGTCAGTGGTGAGTGGTGAACTTTGTCTTCTTGCATAAGATGCATCACAGACAAAAAATTCATAAACATATGGAAAGTGAGACATTAAGCAACATTGACACTAGAAATACAAAATTATAAATTTATAATACAGAAAACCATGTAACGGACCTCAATTTTGCACTCATCGTCTCACACCTCTTGCAAAGCCATGTTTTTTGCAGTCCGTCCTATAAATCATTCATTATTAATAAAAGGTTCAAGAATCCTCAACAACATTGAAAACAGAATAATATAGAAGCTTTGAGCCTCCCTCATATTAACCCTCAACAACATTGAAAAAATATTAACCCTCCCAGACATTAGAAGCTTACATATTTATGTTGATGTTGCAACTTCAAATCTCTGACCAGTTTGATGAGCACTCCCAGTATCTGCTCTAGGACCTAGGTTTTGCAACAAAAAAAAAAACCAAGGCATAAACACAAACAAAATGAACCTGGCATGAAATTGCAGGAGCATAAAACTTTGTTTTATTTTTGTTTTCATTTTCATACATTATAATATTCAGCAAATTTTCTATCCGCAGAATATAGATCTTCCCGTAGAGCAGCTTCCTCCCTTTCCATCTCCTCAATTATCAACTTCACCCTGATAAAGTCATGAGAAAAGTGTCACAAAAATAGATCAGACTGTTAGAAAAATATTTAGAACAGTGCTTCCAGAAATTTATTGATTGCCTAAAGCATTGGAATTAAGATTGCCAACCATCCATAAAAAGCATCTTACTCAATGTAAAAGGGAATTCTCATACAACGAAAATTGCATCAAAAGAGTAACTCAAACCTTTCTGGAAGGCAAGAACTTGAATTCTGATGCCCAGATGACGAGTCTGCATAAAAAAGCATTGGAATTAGTTACACCTTTAATAATTATCATTATGCATGGGTAAACATGTGTCTAGTACATATTGCATCATCAACCTTAAAAGTGCATGTCTAGTGTATATGGATGGAGAGAGAGAGAGAGAGAGAGAGAGAGAGAGAGAGAGAGAGAGAGAGAGAGAGAGAGAGAGACCATTGTCATCCATTATAAAGGCATCGGCTAATTTATCACATTTAGCTACTAAACGGACTTCAATCTCCCGAGAAAGACACAACTGATATTCTGTCATGTCCTGCAGTTGAAGCATCAGAAATGTAAGGAGCAGCTTCACCAAAGTTAGATCTTCATGTTAAGGGATCATATACAGTAAAGTAACAGATACTATAAAGAAAATATACGTTTGAATGTGGAAAAAAATATTAATAAATAAAATGGAAAATAAAAGACAAAGTGAACTGTTGCCAGAACCATAATGGACATTGTACCATTGACAATGGTGTTTGCTGGAGCTGTGTTTGCCATAAATATGCAGGTGTAATTCCAAGAAAGCGATTCGGAACACCACCAACTCCAGATTCCACAGCATCAGTAGCACTAAGAGAAAGATTGTTGTTTGCTGCACTACTGGTGCTAGTAGCAGTATTAAAATTGGTTGAGTTGGAACTTGAGCTGATTGTAACGCTGGTACTGGTACTGTCAAGGGAACTGCGTGACATTGTACTGCATTTTTCAATTTCTTCCTCATGAATTTCACCATCTTTGGAGATAAGAGGAAGCCTCAATCTTTGAGCTGCTTCCGCAACAATCATGCGATGCTCCAATGTCTCGTACAACTGATATAAACATGAAAATCACATTCTCATCCGTTTTAGATTTGATGTGAAGAACAGAATACTAATGGTACATTTGAGCATCCCATGAAGATTGAATTAGCCTGCTGTCTTTTGAAGATGAATTAACATACAAGTCTATCATAGTGCATCTCTGTTAAGATCATGGTTAAATAAAAAATGAACATTCTTTGAGGGAATACTAATTCTGAACTGGTACCATTTCATATTAACCCAAAGGAAAACATTTTTTTTCCTATTGTTTTCTACTTCAATTGTAACAAGGAGAAGGGAATCAATCAACTCCCATACCAGGAAAACACAGGCACCCTGTGCTTTCCCACCAACTTAAAAGTTATTTACCTTAAAGATATGGATGTCTCTCCTATTTCATGCCAAATCATGACTCGACAACACTTGATGTAAAATGCATTTCCAAATCAATAACTTCAAAAACAAAAAACAAAAAACAAAAAAACAAAAAAAACAAAAATCAAAGATTGTGGCACATTGAAACCTGAGGAGGATTCTTCAAGTCCGATTGCAGATATAAACCCTGAACATCTCGAATTCCTCCAAGATTGGCCACCGAAACTGCTTGTTGATACTCTTCCACCATTGCAATTGCCTCACCATAAATTGCCTACACCAGAATCCAAACCCACCATTCACACACACACACATTACAAAATCCTTGCCAAATTAGAACAACTAGTTCAATCAACACAAACTCAAAAAAATAAGCAGAACTACCATGGCTTCCAAGTAACGCAATCTTTCTCTGGACATTTCCTCCCTTGCCTGCACCAGAATTATATAACTTTAAGAAATCAAAGGCATTGTAAAGAAAATGCTCAGATTGTTTAATTCATAGATTGCATTTTATAGTTTGTAGAGCACATTTTTTAAGCAACCAAACAAGGCAGGGAAATGTAGAGAGAGAGTACGAGTTGGAGGTCGAAGTAGGCTGATTTGGAGACGAGAGAACTATCGGGTGCCAAGCAGTGGCGCTCCAGCTGATCAATGACTTGGGTCAAATCCGGTGGCAGGTTTTGCCCTTGTAGTTGCAGTCCCTTCACCATTTTGCTAAGCTCCTCTTCGCCCCCACTCGATCCAAAACGTCGCCGTATTCCTTCTTCTTCTTCTTCCTTCTTAAAGATTAAGCTCAGCAGTCAGAGTCTTACAGGAATTTGAAATCTCAGGCCGGCCAACCTTTCTTCAACTGCTAGCAAAAGTTAATTCAACTTGATTTTACCAAAACAGCCTCATCTTCGTCCATCTATACGGTGTCGTTTCACTTCAAATGTAAGACAGAAAGCGAAAACAATCACTTCAATTCAATTCAATTCTTTTTGTAATGGGAAGATGATGCAGATCTAGGGGAATTTTGAGATGGTATTTTTATGAAAGATTTGGTTGTAAAGTATGTGCGCTGTATTGCAAATCAGTAAACTACGTACATATTGTTTTTGTGATGTATATATTCAAAAGTTGTACAAAAAAGTGATTGTAAAAGAAATTAATTATTTCTTGGTACTTGTATTTATTTTTATTATTAATTTTTTTTTCTTAAAAAAGAAGTGGGCATGTTAGCCACAGCTGGAAAATAAAAATGAATTATTTTCGTATTGTTAAGAGCTTTAAGGGCAGCAGCACGTAAGAAATACAATGACGTGATTTATGACTTATTCGTGTTCAAAATGACCACGAGGTACACTGTGACTTTTGTCATCATTACTAATCTAATATCATTTGTGGCCCTATTTACGGCTTTGTAGTAGTGATTGTACAATCAATGCGGGAAAATATTATCTTAATCAAGTTAATTTGGAGAAGAGATGGACAATACAAAATTTATGAAATCAAATCTTAAAAATGTTCAAGGTGCTTACGTGGGTAAGAACATTGTTTTCTATGTCCGGATGGGTAACATGGTAACATGGTAATAACGATATCTTAGTTATATGAAGACTGTTTTGCAACCCAAATCTTTTGTGAATTCTCATGGAAATTGATGTATCTTATTATGATTTGGGTGAGATGGGGGCAAAAGCTCAGAACAGAAACCAAAGAGAGAAGGAGAGAAGGAGAGTCCAAAATATGCAAGCTTTAAGTTTAAACATTGTAACTAATTCAAAGGCTGATTCAAAGGATCTAGCTTTAAATGAGATGAGGTCAATTATATATTTTGAACTTCGTCTTTACATACTGATTCTAAGTTTATTCTTTATTCAGAAATCTATACAGAAAAAAATTGTGGATTAGCTGCAAAGAGCTTCAACAATTGATTTCCCTCAACTCGCTTCATCATATTCACTTTATCTAGACTACCCTACCAGACATTCATGAGTCACGTTCCACAACCGCATGACAAGGATACTTCCTACGATGAATTCGAACTTTAGTTTCCAAAACTTCATGTTGTGTGTGCCATAGCTTCTTAATTCCTTTCTTTCTGTTCTGCAATCAAGTCTATGAATCAGAAGCCAGAGTTTTCTTCAACTCTTTTTTATTCACCTGCAATCAGATGTGCAATGTAAATACACCTTACAAGTTTATGCGATGTAAATACAAATAAATAAACAATGCTTTTGTAGCTTAGCAAATAAGGAAATGTAAAAGTAACTTGCCTTTCCCATCGCATTCCGAGGTAGTGAATCCCACAGAAGCAGTCGTGTCGGTATCTGGAAAAATGTAATGCAGTTATTTGTAGTGCTCATTTGAGAATATAGTTGTGTTGTTTGAAAAATGTGATGAGGATTTGGAAGTTATTATTCATGAGAACAGAATGTTTATAACTTGATAACTGAAGAGGACTGATCATAAAAACTCCAGAGGAAGAGAAAAAGTGAATGATGGTCAGTAATACCTTGTATGGTGCAAGTTTGTCTTTTGCCCAAGCAGATAGATCCTCCAAGCTTATAGCAGGTCTCAGTTCTTCCTTTTGTTTCCTCTTCGCTTCAACCTCTGGCACAATTATTGCACAAACAATTTCTCCATAGTTTTCGTCTGGCAAGCCCAACACACAACACTCCTCCACAGCCGGGTGCTACATAAAAGGGGTGATTTTAGTTAGAAAAATTCAATCGTTCATTGAGCACTTCAATTTTTCATTTTTCTTTATAAGACCTACAAAGAAAAAGAACAAAATCATAGAGTATCCATGAGAAAACTGGAATAGAGGTCAAAAATCCACCTGTAAAAGAACTGATTCGATTTCTAATGCAGATAACTTGTATCCACCAACCTTCATAATATCAGCACTAGTACCTGATACATGTCATCAAAAAAATACGGAAGAAGAAAGAAGAATTCATTCTCAGTTAGACGTCCTTTAAGTATCTGCATTGCTAACCAGAAGTATCAAAATCTGAGACTGGTAAAAACAAACTTGAAGGAATGCATCAATAAGAGTATCATGCACATGAGTTCTAGGTATCCTTACGTCCCAATATGATGTAGTACCCATCTTCGTCCACTGTACCAGCATCTCCAGTTTTGAAGAACCCATCACTTGTAAATGATTCCTTGGTTACCTAGACAATGACCACAATGTCGTAAGAGTAATTTGTTGATATTCTTCAGAATTTCATTATGCCATATACGTAAAATGTAGAATTTCATTACTCCATGTTCCATTCTTCAATTAAAAGAAAAGCACACCTCACAAACATAAATGCAGGTGTGTGCGTGTGTATGTGTGGTTTGTTATCACAGGTGGCATCAAATTTCTGAAATCAGAAATTACCTCAGGAAGTTTCCAATATTCCTTGAATACTGAAGGGCTTCTGATACAAAGCTCTCCCACGCCTGTACTATCACTTCCACTGTCATCTTCTGCAACAATCCTTACCTATAACAAATACAGATCTTATAAACATACATATATAGATACTAATTTGTAGTTACTTTTTATTGAGAAAAACACTCCCATGTCAATTATGAGACACATCACCAGTAAAGTACACCAGCTTCCTAACTCTACAATTTATAAGCTGTTTCAAGGACCAGAATATAGTCTTTGTCAATTAACATCTAAAACATGCATGCACTAAATGTCTAAAGATTTTGCTATTTTAAGTGGTTCCCTTCAGCATCAGGGCTAATTATTAAAATCTGCATGCAAAAAGCTTCCTTCATAAGTTTCTTATGGTAAAATTGCTGCCGTAAGTACATTTCATAACCTGTAGCCTACTTACCTCCACACCTGGAAATGGTTTTCCAACCGTCCCTGCCTTCCGCTCACCTCTTAAGGGGTTTGATATTGCCATGACAAACTAAAAACATCAAAAACCATATATATGATAAGAAATTTTATTTTTTGGATACACACACTCTCTTCATAGAGTGAGAAAACTAGTTCAAAGTAATTTAAACTAAATATCACTTACCTCTGTCATGCCATATCGTTCCAAAAGACGATGTCCTGTGATGGATTCCCATTTATGCATTACAGGTTGAGGGAGTGCAGAGGAACCACACATCTGGGAGAAAGAAATAAGTTTCTTAGTCATGGGTATAGGATTCACCATAGACTTTAATATAGAGGAATGTAAAGGCCAATTTTCATGATAACATTGGGTGGTTCTCCGCAGGAGCTAATTAACTTAGCTGATAATGTATCCTGATGTTATCTGAAAAGACCTGGGATAAAATCCCACATTCATGGTGTCCTTTTTTGTTGCCTTACCTTTCATGTAAACCAGAAGAATGGAGAAAGTTCTACTACCACCAGGGATGCTGTAGTAATGGAAAGAGAGCCTACAAACTTGTGTAGATACAAATACTCTCACAATTATCATTCCCCATATTAGTACCTTACAATTAATTTTCAGACAGTATTTAAAGAGTAGATTTTTACATGTATTTCCGATAAAGATCCAATAATCAAACAAAAGCATCTTACTTCCTGTTTACAATATAGATACAAAACCATTATTGGGGAAAGAAAAAGCTTTCAGGCTACTTACCATAAGACGCAACTGTCTTGCAGCATAGGCAGAGGCAGCTTTTAGCTCTGGATCCATTGCTTCATGAGCTTGTATCAATCGAGTATACATGGTCGGAACCTACACAAATACAAGCTACTTAACTTGCAGTCTAACTAAATTAAGATAAGTATTTCGCATCTAAAATCAGTACAATGAGAGATGCAGTAGATGCATAGCATGTTTAACCTTCAATTCACGTATTGAAGATTATATAACCAATAAATCAACTAACAAGCAGGAGATACCTGCTTTTTAGAATATGACGCTTTCCCAAGAATTTGTATTCTAGTGCAATTATAATATGTTCTAACTTACAATAGATTTTCATATTAGCAAAAACATCCTTCACATACAGAGTAGACTTACTCCTGTAAACACAGTTATGCCATCAGCTGCCTTAGTTCCATTTATTGGATATGATTCACGCCATCTCTGCCAAATACCCCTCACGCTAAATTTTGGCATAAACTCAACCTTCAACAACATAAACAGAAGAAATTAAATTACAATAAGTAGCTGAGCAAGACTCATGAAGCCAAACAAAGCCGTTCCAGGGAAAAACAATGGTGAAAGCCTTCAGTTGTCAAGGCAACCAAGGAAAACAGAAAAAGGAGAGTATATTACCGTCGAACCAGCATAGAGGGGGGCAAGTACAGCATTGAAAAGCCCATGAACATGTATGTTATAGGTTAAGGATAACATGTTTCAATCAATCATCAAAGCCATAAACCAACAAGGATAAATTTCAGTGTGCGACTTAGAATTTCCAATCAAGTTTCTAACAGAAAAGGAAGACACAGAAGACATCAACTAAACGTAAGCTGAGACTGCATATGGAAACAGTACAATTTGCAAGCAAGTACATAAAAGTAGAAGGATATGATGTAGTGGTAGACAATTCAAGAACTGATCAGCATATGTATACTCCCAAGCTTCTGCCAAGGTTTGGACCTGAAATTGAGTCAACATCAGGACAAAAGTCAACCATAGTTAACTTGGAATAGAGACGCTAGAGTCAAGGAAAATAGTGCATGACCTACAAGAATACCTCCATTACATGACTTATAATGTTATAACGCATAAAAGTGAAACAATAAATGAACACCAAGAGATGTTTTTTTTTTCTTTGCAACACATGTCCGTGGACAAGTAGCCCACATGAAAAGAGATGCATTGCAGAGCTAACATCAAAGAAGACTTCTGAGAAGAAATAGCCAAACTTGACAAACAAACCCCTAAACTACAGATGCCTACTAATCAAGAGAAAATGTTTCTAAAACAGTGATCCAGTATATAAAAATTATATTACATCATCTGTTGTCCATTATAATGAAGACCCTTATTGTGACATATGTATCCTACACCTCACCTGAAACTATTTTAGTGGTAGAACGAAATATAGCTAAATCTTTGCTTGCAAGGATAGATGGGGTACATACCTGTGCACTGATGCTTTTGTGCGTGTGCACAACTCCTTTAGGTTTTCCTGTTGTGCCACTAGTGTATATAATTAATGCAGGATCCGCACCTTCATAACAAAAAATGACAGCACAATAATCAAAATTTATTATTAACTCCTGCAGCATTCCCAATACAGGATATAAATTTGCACATTCTTAAAGGCACACAATCTCTCTTACTTGATTGCTTTTTATTCCGGTGAAAAATTCTATCTGCGTCTATTTCTCCAGCTTGTAAATTACCATCTGCACTTTTTTCTGAAGAACTACTAGGAACGGGTGGAATAAGAGAAACTTGAGCAGCACATTTAGCAGCAACATTTTCCATAAGTTGCTGATGATCTTCAGTACTCAGAATCATGGAGACATCCTGTAAACCAGATAATCATTTGAGGCCTACAGAATTTATGCCAAAAATAAAATAGAAAAATATAGAATGAAGATAAGGTATGGCAACATGTATTAAAACTAGTTACTGCATATATTAAAACTAGTAACTCAATAAATAGTGTTGAGAAAAACACAAGTCACTAAGAAAGAAAAGTAAAACGAAGGGGATATTGGGGACTCACTGAATCATTCATCACATGCAAGAGCTCAGCTTCAGGATAGCTGAGAGCAAGTGGAACCGCAACACCTCCACTAAGCCAGGTCCCAAGTATACCAGCAACAAATTCAGCTGAGGGCTTAGCCACAATTCCTATTCTAGCCCCTCCAAGATGCCCTTGTCCTCTTCCACAATCAATTGCTGCTGAAGGAGATTCATACTTACTTGCTTCGGAAGTCTGTATGCCAAAGACACTAAAGAATAAGAGAAAATATTGTGGGAAAGAAACTATAAATGTTGAAATAAAAAAATTGAAAAAAAAACTAGAACTCACTGCGTTCAAGTGACGACTAGATAACAAGCTAGATATACTTGATGCAGAAGAGATTAGTTGATTGTAACTGTAACTCTTGTGATCAGATCTAATAGCAACACTGTCACGAGTTGCAGACCCTTGATTAGTTACCTTTACCGCCTCCATAAATGAACCAGATTGCAATGCTGTAAGGGATTGGAAAACAAAAAAGAGCAGATAATCAAATATACATCTAGCTTCTAGCTGCGCATAGCACAATGATTCATTCAGCCCTTGCAACAAAACTATCAACAAACAAGCATTGCAAGTGCAACTTTCTTAGATAGAAACACAAAATGAGGAGTCTTTTACTAATTGTGGTTATATCTCAGAATTTTAATCCACAGTCTATAACCTAAAAACCGAATTTCCCATCATATTTACTATAGTTGAGCTAAGGACATTTGAAGAGGCACATTGTGTTTAACAGGAAATCCAAGGGACAAGTAAAAATTTCAAGTGATCAGTACAGCTGATGGAAGATATCAGTAACCAGACGTGATTAAACCATACATCTGCTAAATAAGATGCACACGATAGATACACCACCAATTGTCATATAGAAAGGAATGCAGGCCTTTGATCAACTAGAAACATTCAACTTCCATTTTCTTATCTTATTTTTCTCCGATCACAGGGCCTTGCCAGGGTTTAAACCTCTAAAATGTAAAGGGCTTTATTAATTGGGTCAAAATATAGGAGTTCAATACTGAAATTCTGTTATCATGATTTCATATATGAAGTGAGGTTACAAATCATTCTAAGTGTTCCTGGGAAAAGAAAAGGAATTTGTCCAGTTTGGAGTCCCAACTCAAAGAACATTAATACACAATAACAAAAATCAATAAAGAAACAAAAACCGCATCAATGCTCTGTTTGGTTAACGAGTGAAAACACAGGAACATGAAAACCCTTCACAATGCACAACCCAGGAAACCAAAAAAGAAAAAACCAAATCCTATTCCGTCCGGTCCCTCAATTTTTCCAAAACCCAAGACAATCTTAAAACTTCCCCTCTCTAACTTTCTCAGCAACCAAAAAGCAAACATCTTGTGGGCTAAACAACATAAAAGTAGGAACTTACAAGAGAAAAGGCGAGATTCTGATAAGCAGAGAAAATGATATGTCCTTTTGAAGTAGCAGGAGGCCTTGAGACGCAAAGCAGGGGAATAAGAGCAGAGGGACCTGAGCTGTTGGTTGAGAGGTTTAAATGGGGAGGTGGATCTCATTTTAGGTGTGGCCTATTAAATGGTCACAATTTTTGGTCTGTCAGTGATGACGCAGTTGATGTGGTCGTTGTTGTTGGTGGTGTGCTTAAGATTAGTTTGGTTTTGGTCTTGGCTGCATTCAATCAAAAGGTTGATGGTTTGGTTTATGTCTGGTCGCTGGTGCTTTGAGCTTTGACAATTTGAATTTGAGTTCTGCTGCGAAACGGCAAGTTAAAAAGACACAATTTTACGAGGGAGGGATTAGAGGAGAAATGATTTTCACATTTTGGGTTCTAATTTGTGAGATTTTTTGTAAACGTGTTGTTAAAAAGTGTTTTTGTACTACAAATTTTGAATGAACCGTTTGAACCTTTTTTATTTACCATAAACTGTTATTTTTTATTTTTCAGGAATTACGGTCTGAATGTCAGTGACATCATGGATATAATTGTTCTTCCTTAGTGGATGTATTCAATTTAGATTTTAAAAGATTTAAAGAAGTTTAAAAGTTTAGGTGTATTTAATCACGATTTTATAGAAGTCTATTCAATTCTGGGTGTATTCAATTCAAACTTTTTAAAATCCATTCAAATTTGGATGTATTCAATTACGACTTTAAAAAACTTCATAAAAGTTTGGGTGTATTCAAAAACTCATTGATTTTATTCTCAAGACATGATTTAACCACTTCTACTACCACCATCTGTCATGACTATCACCGATATTGTCCCCAACTTAACCACCTACAAAACTCAGTAGGTGTAGGGTTTTATCACAAAAAGCCTCGGTGATATTAGTAGTGGAATCATTTATTATATCTTTTATTTTATTTAATCAAGTTTCCGATGTAGGACTTATCTTCTTCAATATTTTGGACGAAATTAGAAGGAATTTGACATAATTTGTAATGTGTCCTTCAATTGCGAGGGATTTAAAACTCCAAGCACAAAATTGACAAAATTGAAACTACGAGGATCAAAATAGTAAAACATGAAAACTACATAGGTCAAAAATGACTTTTTGCCATAAGTAAAACACAACAGATAATAACTTGTATTAGTTTCCAGAGTTCCAAACTATTAGAATTCTGAAATCTTATTTATATTTAAAAAAATTTGCGTAAGGGCCAAAAAAAGAATAATTATTCCTAGGTTTCAACCGAATTAATACAGGCCCTTTGCATTTTTAGGGGTTTGAATGTAGGCAAGGGCTAAAGGACCAAATTAAATAAAAGGTGAAGAAAAAAGATTGTAGTGCATTTTGTGAATGGAATTTGGAGGTATAATGCTTTGAATTTCCACGGTTATTGGAGGCAGCATTTACTGTAACAGATGCAGGGTTTGACCCACACAAAAAAAAAAAAAAAACATGACTGATCACTTGCAACTTTTTACCTTTGCATTTTGTGCTAAATAGAATGTGTCCATTCAAATGTCCTTATTCACTCTTTTCTCTAATAATATAGTTTCTCTAATAATGTCCTTATCAGCAAATAATAATGTCTAAGTCGTTCCAAATTTGAATCTCCCTCTCCTTGAATAAAAAAAAAATACAACCAAAGTAACATAGATTAAAAAGAAAAGGGAGGGTTTGGCTCTCGCTGCCGGCGTCAGCCCTCCACCGATTATTCTAGCCGACTCCCAACCACCTCAGTTGTACAAATAATAAATTTGAAATAATTAAACCATGTGAAACTCTAGCTATAGTACTTACTAAACAATGTGGTACGTAGTGTTAGAAATAATTAAAATTTGCCACAAGAAATGAGATTTGGCTGGAAAATTTTGGTGGGTACAATTATTGGATTTGTTGGGGCAGCATTTGGGAGCGTGGGAGGTACTGGAGGGAGTGGCTTTTTTTGTTCCAATGCTCACCCCGATTATTGGGTTTGATCAGAAATCATCAACGGCAATATCAACATGTAACTTGTAAGTACTTTGATCACATGTTTTTATGTTTTCACCTTCTGAACAAGCCTCATACATCTTCACTTTCAACTCAAACATTATTGATTTTATGAAATTCCACAGATTTACAGTTTCAGTCACCCCCAAGACTATCCAACTTTCTAAAACTTTAGATTGGAGTTTCATAGTTGTAAGAATTTCTAGCTTTCTCTGCTTGAATGTTATGCATTAGCATTTATTGGGTGTGTTATTAAATTCCTAATGAGTTCTGGACATGTTTAATGAAATTTTTATAATGCATCAGTCAATATTTTCTGTTTTGTTTTCCAAAACTGATGTCTAAGTTTACATCCTGATAGGTTTAATTTGTTTTTGCCTTAATTATGTGTATGTTATTAGTTTTAATTGGTCTTATAAGGTAATACATAGAAAAATTGTCTGTTAATTTACCTTTTGCTTTCCATTTAAACAACTGTAGGCTATTTTGAATGTTCTGTCCGGTTGGTCAGGTGTGGTCACAGGGAGAGCAGCTGCAACTATCTTTTACAATTTAAGGCAAAGGCATCCGACACTCGAGTTGCCCCTCATCGACTATGATCTTGTGCTTCTATTTCAGCCAATGCTGATGGTGGGGATAAGCATTGGAGTTTCATTGAATGTTGTTCTCTCTGAATGGATGATCACCACCTTACTGATTATTGTCCTTACAGGTAACACTTTTCTGAGCTGCAACCTTCCCCGTTCACAATTGGACAACTTCCTCATGTATGATATAACTGCAGGCCCAACGACAAAATCGTTCTTTAAAGCAGTTGAGACGTGGAAGGAAGAAACTATAACTAAAAAGGTGGTCTTTGGATTTTGCTTGTTTCTAGACTAGTTGTATATTCTGGGATTGCATTACTTGATCCATCTCAATTGCACCTTGCTTTATTGGTTTCAGAATTTACTGGATGCTTCCAAACACTTGCAACCAAATGGTGAGTTGCTCAATCATTTTTCACTTCGGTATTATGTCTTTCATCTGTTTTGACGCAGATATATTTGAACTATCAGTTGCTAGGCTAAAACGCATGCTCCTTAGTTAGGTGATGGAAATGAAGACGTTGAAGAAAGAATCATTCCTGGAGGCCCAAGCAATGGCACAACAGAAACCAAGGAAGCTAAAAAGGCAAGGGTTAGAGTTTTGAAGCTAAACTTTATGCATGGTTTTTATAGACTGACTTCTCTGAACTCCCCAGGTTTCTCTGCTTGATAGTGTTTGCTGGAAGCAATTTGGAGTTGTTGCTGCTGTCTGGGTTGCAATAGTTGCATTGCAGATTGCTATGGTTTGTCTAGTGAAACTTTCTATTTGGAATTTCCATTAACTTATATTCATTAAGAAGCCGGTTGATGGGAAACTTATTTTTGCTGGCGCAGAAACAGGTGACAAAATGTTCAGTGGCATATTGGTTACTAGATGTCTCACAGGTACCTTCCATGCTCCCTGTATCAAGAAAACAATCTTCCTTGTGCTTGAAAGTAGCGATTGTGAAATATGTACCTCAACTAAGGACTTTTTGTTCCTTTTGTCCTGCATCAATCAGATTCCAGTGGCTGTTGGAGCAAGTCATATGCTGCGGTTAACCTGTACAAAGGGCGGAGAATAATTGCATCCAGTGGACAAGAAGGTGCAAACTGGAGAGTGCACAAGCTTGTTTTATATTGTGCCTGTGGCATAGCAGGTGGAATAGTTGGCGGTTTGCTTGGTTTAGGTGGAGGATTCATTATGGGTCCACTGTTTCTGGAGATTGGGATCCTTCCTCAGGTACATTTCATACTTCAACATTTGATAAGTGATGTAGTTGAGTTTGTTTTTCTTTGGGTGCCTCTCACAATTCTAAAGTATTTGTTCTTGTCGCATTCACTTCTTATTAGTTCCACCCCTCAGAGTAAAAGCTAACAAAATATGATGATCATTTTATTACCTTGTTGAGAACTTTTCTGCAGGTGTCAAGTGCCACAAGCACCTTTATCCTTACATTCTCTTCATCCATGTCTGTTGTAGAATTTTACCTCCTAAAACAATTTCCGATTCCCTTTGGTAACTTTCTTAGCCATTCACATTTCTGTTCATAAATTAATCACTACTTGTGCTTCGAAGGCAATTTCTGTTTTCAAATAAATGCTGGCTTCTGCCATTGTAATTGTTCTGCAGCTCTCTACTTTGCTGCTGCGGCAATTCTTTCTGCCATCATAGGGCAACATTTTTTAGGAAAGGTGATCAAAGCCTTAGGAAGAACACACTTGATCATCTTCATTCTGGCTTTCACAACACTTGTAAGTACAGTTTCCTTAGGTAAGTGTCATTTACCCATGCAAACTCTATTTTTTTCTTTTCTTCTTTTACTTTGAACCACATGTTAAGCTCAAGATATGAATTTTCTGCTAACATATATAGTTTTTGCTTCTAAACAGGTGGAGTTGGCATAGCAAACATGGTTAAGCAAATTGAGCACGAGTACATTGGGTTTGAGAGAATGTGCAGTCAAGGATCCTAAGTCCGTAGCTCAGATTATTTGATTTTAGAAACCTATAAGCTTAGAAACTGGTATTAATTAGTCCAATGTTAGAACACTATAAGCTTAGAAACATTCAGTCTAATGTTTTATAGCTTTTTTTATAGAAAATTTATAGCCTTATTGTCGAATCCAAATCCTTTCTTTCAAATACATTCCGTCCGAATGGAGCAATTTGCACAAAATAGAAATCCATTCCTTTCCCTGGTCAAGGGGCAAAAACGTTTGTTAATTCAGAGTAAAATTGTCCAGTAGTTTTGAGTTCCATATATGTTATATAAGAGGTAAAGGGTCCGAGCAATAAATGTGTATGGGTGAGCAGTGATTATATATGGGTGAGAGAAGTAATTAGGGAGGTTCAAAGTTGGTAGCTAATCAAGTCATACTGTCGTACGTGAGTGTCTTAAATCAACCATCACTCAATATCAGTCAACCCACAAAATCTTTCTTCCATTCGCATGCATACACATAGTGAATCTGAAAAATATAAATTAGACTAAATCAAAGGCAATGCCAGCAGAAAGTTTCTCATTTTCGAGATCCTGCTATACGTTCTGTAGATACATCTACATACATTCTTTTGTATCCAAGTCATATTATATATAAATTATAATATATATATGTATTAGTTTTTTTTTAATACAAGTGAGGAAGAGGGGTTCCTCACACCTACACTACCAACGTGCCATAGGGGTTCGAAACTGAGATCACTAGCGTGCAAGTCAAAGCCTTTTCCACTGGGCTAGATCCCGTTGGCATACATATGTAATAGTTTTGGTTATACTGCATTGGGGTTATCTGAGAAAATGGCTGGTAAGATTGGAACTCTTGGAGTTGGTTTTCTGGTTTTATTAGCATTATCATCTGCAGCAGTTTCAGCACATGAAGAAATGTTGGGCTCACAACCTTCAAGCCAGAATATTACTGGGAAAGAGGTTCAATCTCACTTGGGTTATAAGCATGTGTGGCCTGTAAGTCCTATTTTCTATTACCTTTGTTGGGTTTGTTGCCTAAATGCATGTTAGGCTGCTGAGAAAATGTGCCTTGCCCAAGGATGATCTATTTGGAATGTAAAAACTGTTTTGTTGTAAATCTTCTACCTCCCTGTTATATATACCTTTTGTTCTCTCTGTTTAACCAGTAAACAAACAAACAAAAACTCATATTTTTTTCAATACATTTTAGTAGGTAAAACTGAATGGCAGGTCTTAAATGGTGCTTCCAAATAGTTCAAACTTTGTAGTGATGATCATATACAGGATATCAGATTTGGCTGGAAAATCGCGGTGGGTACGATGATTGCATTTGTTGGGGCAGCATTTGGGAGTGTGGGAGGTGTTGGTGGGGGTGGCTTTTTCATCCCAATGCTCACCCTCATTATTGGATTTGACCAGAAATCATCAATTGCAGTCTCCAAATGTAAGAACATAGATATACTTTCATATATCACAGTTTTAAATTCATCTCATTCATCTTGTTCTTTTCTGTTCAAACACCTAAATTTTGCTTCTTTGTGGTCAGTCAGGTATGATCACGGGCACAGCAACTGCAACGGTCATGTATAATTTAAGGCGAAGGCATCCTACTCCTACACTTGACCTGCCCATCATTGACTATGATCTCGCGCTTCTTTTCCAACCTGTGTTGGTTCTTGGGATCAGCATTGGCGTTTCTTTGAATGTGGTTCTTTCTGACTGGATGATCACCATCCTACTATTTATTGTGCTCTTAGGTAACAATTTTCTAAGCCGCAAATCTTCTTCCTTTACATCTTTCGAGAACTTCCTTGAGTGGTCGTGATCTGCAGGGGTATCAACTAAGTCGTTCTTCAAGGGTGTTGAGACATGGAAAAGAGAAACTATAACTAAAAAGGCGGGCTTTAAACTTTTCTTTGTTGTTCAAGTTGATTGTATATTCTGCACTTCTAATCCATCTAATACTTCAACTTGTTTCATTATTTTTAGAACATGTTTGATGCTTCAAAACAGTTGCAATCAAATGGTGGGTTGGCCTATCATTTCTTGATGACCTATTCAAACTCCGACATATACATATTGCAAGTCTAATTTGCTCTTACTAATGAAGATGTTGAAGACAAATATATTCCGGGAGGCCCAAGCAATGGCACTCTAACAGAAACCAAGGAACC
Source organism: Prunus avium (assembly GCF_965620075.1). NCBI lineage: Eukaryota > Viridiplantae > Streptophyta > Magnoliopsida > Rosales > Rosaceae > Prunus > Prunus avium. The sequence continues at coordinate 5,325,334 of NC_142286.1, forward strand.
TGAACGAACAGCGGTAAAATATATGAAGCTTAACTTCTTTTATGTATGGTTTTAAGGACTGACTTAAGCAACCGTCCCAGGTTCCTGTTCTTGATAATGTTCGCTGGAAGGAACTTGGAGTAATTGTTGCTGTGTGGATCATAATACTGGCATTGCAGATTGTTAAGGTTTTTATCTAGTTTCATACGCATTTGATGTTCCTTTGAAACTTTACTATTTGGAATTTCCCTTCACTTCTATGCATTAAGAAATCCAATTGATCGAAATCCTACTTTTTCACACAGAATTATGTGGCAAAATGTTCACTGACATATTGGTTGGTAGAACTCTCGCAGGTACCTCCATGCTCCTTCTATCAAGAAGACAAACTTCCTTGTGGCTGCAAATATGGCTTAAGTAAGAATCCCATTATAATGAGAACTTTTTTCTTTTTCTTCCTTTCTTCCTGTATCTATCAGATTCCGGTGGCTGTTGGTGTAACTTCATGTCAGGCAGTTAAATTGTACAAAGGCCGGAGAGTAATTGCATCCAAGGGAGAAGAAACCCCAAAGTGGCCACTGTACAAGCTTGTTTCTTATTGTGCCTGTGGCACGGCAGCTGGTATGCTTGGTGGATTGCTTGGCCTCGGTGGAGCGTTTATGTTGGGTCCAATGTTTTTGGAGATGGGAATTCCTCCTCAGGTACATTTCATACTTCAAAATTAACAATTGATGTTTGTTTTTCTCGAGTTTATCTCACAATTTTAGTATTCAATTACATAATGAAGCACACTTATTTTTTCTTGGAAGTAAAATCAGCTTGAAAAACACATGTTACATTAGTTACACCATAATGCACATTTTTTTTCCTAATTTCACTTCCTTAACCCACCACTTAAAGAGGAGAAGCCATCCATCAGAAACTATTCTCTCTTTAAGTAATTATCTGATACCTTAAGTCCTTATTTGTGATGAGAACTTTCATATAGGTGTCAAGTGCCACGGCCACCTTTGCCATGACATTCTCTTCATCCATGTCTGTTGTAGAATACTACCTCCTAAACCGCTTTCCAGTTCCTTATGGTAACTTTTTTAGCCATTCAAGTTTTCTTTGAAATTTTAGCCATGACATTCTCTACACAAATGGATGTTTACAAGAAATTTTATCTATTAAAAGAAATGTTGGTTTCTTTCATTGTAATTCTCTTGCAGCTCTCTACTTTGCTGCTGTGACTACTGTTTCTGCAATCGCAGGGCAACATGTGGCAGGAAAGGTGATTAAGAAATTAGGAAGAGCATCTTTGATTATCTTCATTCTAGCTTTCACAATATTTGTGAGTTCACTGATGTTAGGTATGTCTCATTCTTACATACATGCACTGTTTCCTTTTGTTCAAAGCCAATATATTTATGATTATATGGTGAGCGAATGCTTTTGTTTTCCTCTAAACAGGTGGGATTGGCATAAAAAACATGATTAAAAATATTGAGCATAAAGATTCCTTGGGATTTCAGAACATCTGCACTTGAGGAACCTAGTCTTCTTAAGGGCCTTAACTAGGTTTTCCAGAGACTTCGCAATGTCGTTATCATTTTATATCCAGTCTTTGAGCCAAAGAATTTGTAAAGCAGCTTTAAATTTTGGGGTAGAAATATTTATCACGAAGAGAATTAGTGAGATCATTGGAACATTAGTGCATATCAAGCTAACATAACATTGATTGAGATGAAAAGTATGTAAGGATTGGAGACTCACCTTATACAAAACAATCATTGGCATAGATACTGCACAACTTTACTTACATTGCTTCAAATTAACAGAAAAGGGCACAAGCTATGAGGATGGGATCGTATAACAAGCTACAACAACAAGCGAATGACCTCAGAAATCACATTATAAGCTTATAAACATAACCCATAGTTGGAAGAAGAGCAAAAAAATGATATACTTTCTAGGGGTGACAAAAACTTTCACTTACACATGGCTTGAGTCCGAGGAGGAATTTCTGTGGTTCTGTCCTCAGTCCATTTAACAAGAATTCCATTCCATCCTGCAGACAATATTCAACAAATATAATTATGACTTCTTTGCCGAAAAGTTCACCAATAATTATTTCGTTTGAGAAAATTTTAGTCCGAAAATGCTTTTGGTTATTTGTAAAGCAAACATTATAAACCCCATTAGTCCATGGTTCACACTAATAGAGAAGAAATTGGCGATATCGAATTTGCTATATGATTTTTCATCTATCAAATATAAATTAAGTGTGAAGCACTAGACTAGTTCTGTGGTGGATACCTAGAGCAGGATCAAATCCTCTGTTTCTGAGCTCTCTGAATTCTTGACAAAGACAACAAGAACAAAAGACATGGGAGATCACATATGTGGTATGGAGCTTCTACCAGGTTATACCTCTGCCTCAGCTTTGTTCTCTACTTTGAGCCCATAATCATCAATAAGTATATGAAGCTTCCCAGGTGGCAAGCTGCAATGACCAAGTTTTCATCATTCACAATAGTCCGGTAAACAGTGCAAATTAGCTGGGACTTCAAGTCTTCAACTAAATTTTTTGCAAGAAGCTTAAAGTGACTTCGATGGACATGATGGAAAACAAAAGACTGTTCAACCCATTACTCTAATGCATGACCATATGAAATAAATTTAAATCATAAAAATTGCATATACGATGAGGCCTTACGCGTTTCTCCTTCATCCGATACCTCTGCGATCTGCCCAAATGTCACACAAGGTAAAAATGCTGTCAAAACAAAGAATTAACATAATTAGATTGAGGTCAACCAATTTTAATGTCATCTGTAGTCTCCTTGCCATGCAATGTGTTCTAAGGTAAGAATATACAGGCTTATTTGTCTTCAATTTCATAAGATTTTGGTAGATAAATGAAGGCATATTGAAATGAAAAAAAGGGAAGATAAAAAAGATTCATGAGCATAAAAAAGTTATCATTAGTATGATCTTCATGAAATGTACGCATTTCGCTAGTTTAGTCCAATCTAATTTAAGTTCCCTTTACCCAAAAAAAAAAAAAAAACAAGGTTTAGTCCTCCCTATCAAAAGGACCCTAATGTCACCAACTTGGACTTGCGAATGGGTGGATTGTATTCATGTTGAATTTAGCTAAAGAAGGAGATTATCCATTTTGCAACTCATGAGGTTGATTGGTTGAACTATGATCGGCTAGCGAAAAATGCGTTTCACTGGCTAAAGGGCTGATGTCTACGTTTGATGTGGAACATCGACCAATTTATGTCCACAGCGTTTTCCTATTATCATTATCCCCGTAGCTAAAGACCAACATGTGTTGGGGCCCATTCTCTCTCTCTCTCATTCTCTCACCTGTCTAGTTTCTCTAGGGCTATACCAAGCGTTATCCTTCAATGTTTTGCCATGGGAAAGCTGGTCCTGTTCTCTCTTGATTAATTTTCTTCTTGTTCATCTATTACTCTTTCCATCGTGCATGAATTGGAACCCATTTGTCAAAAGTAGAGGAAACGCATCAAGCTTATATATGAGTGGAAGATTTACGAATATGAAGCTCATAAGTAGAAGATAGATTTAGTAAAGTCAAGCTTTTTAGCTTAATACATTCAGAACATATATGCATATGTGCATTTTGTTTTATATCACAGTATTTATTTTCACACATAGCTATGTTCTCATTCTGAACTTATTCATAAAGATGTGGAGACAAACGTGGTTTGACGAGGACATCAAGAGGGGTGAGTTTCGTGTTAGTAAGTCCAACGCTTCCAGTCATATCAACTGGTGCATTTCCTCGGGTCGTGACATCAAACGAATGAAGAAAACTAGCCAAGATTAAAAGCGTCATCTGAAGAGCAAAACTTATCCCAGGGCATGCTCTTCTACCACTCCCAAACGGCATCAGCTCAAATTGCTGACCCCTAACATCAACATCCTTATGGGTAGTGAGAAATCTCTCTGGCTTGAACTCCATCGGGTCGTCCCAAACCCGAGGGTCAGTTTGGATCTTCCACAGGTTCACTAGCAGCCATGTGCCTTTTGGAACCTGGTACCCTCCTACAGTACAGTCTTCTGTAAACTCCCTCTGGACCGAGAGTGGTCCAGGTGGGCATAAACGCATTGCTTCTTTAATAGTGGCCGGCAGGTACACCAGATTATTTATATCTGACTCATTCAGCAGTCTTCTTTTGCCAACATGCTGGTCAAGTTCTTCATAAACTTTCTTCAAAACTTGGCGGTTGTTCAAAAGCAAAGAGAGTGTCCACGTCAGGGTCACCATGGTTGTGTCACTCCCTCCAGCAATCATAGCCTGCACAATCAAAACTTTGGTGATTAATAAAACAAATTTAGCATATACCATTGAGGTCGTTGTTGTAAATATACCAAACATGTTGCTTTGATGACGGTATCAGCATCGAAGCCAGCAACATATGCTCCATCGATGGCTGAAAGCATGACATCCATGAAATCTTGATCTTTCCCTTTAGTTCTTTTCTGCTTGTGCTCCTCCAACCATTCCGCAAGAATACTGTCCAGTTCTTTGGCAGTTCTCTTCATGGCCTTCTGCTGTCCACCCAAATCCAACCAACTAAGCCAAGGAACAGCATCTCCCAACAGAAACAATCCCAGCAAATGAAAGAACTCCCCCATGGCTTTTTGCCACCGCCTTGCCTCCTTCTCCTCACTCAAATCCCCATTCATAAAGCATCTCTTTCCAGCAATCATCCTAAAAACCACATTTAGAGTCAAACTTCCAAACCACTGCTTCATCTCCACCAAAAGCTCCCCCGACCCTTCTTTTCTGTTGCTCCATAGAGTGTACAGCTCTTTTAAGCTCATCTCTACTTCGGATGCTTTAACGTTTCTCAGTAGCTCGAGCCTGCGGTTTGAGAGTAGCTCGAGGGATGTCAGTTTGCGAATTTCACGCCAATATGGACCGTAAGGGCTAAACCCGACCATGGCAAAGTTGTAGCTCAAGTGCTTAATCCCTAGCGTAGCGGGACGGGAGGAAATAGCTATATCGTTTGTGGTGAAGCAATCCTTGGCCGCCTCCCAAGTACTTATCACCAGAGCGGAGTGGATGCCAATATTGACGGTGAAGATTGGTCCATACTTGCCAACCAAGGAAGCCAAAGCTATGTGAGGAAGCTGAGATCCTCCGAATAGGTCGAGATGACCTAGCAGAGGCCACCCACCTTCCACTTTTGGTGGTTTGGGACCCTTGGCTTTGGCACTAGAGCTTGATCTCTTTATGATAAAGTAGGAAAACACAAGTATGGCTAGGATTCCAGCTATGGCAGTGTTTAGGCATGGGAGATACAACTCCATTGTTGAAAAGGAAAGGTTGAGGGTAGCTAGCACTTGTGCAGAGGTCCTTATATTTATGTTGAAAATGAGGGTAGGACAAATGCAATAATTGAGATTGTGGAAAATAAAGAAACAAGTTACATGGAAGAGTACACAAGACGCAACAAAATCCCAAATTCTAAATAAAGCACACAAATGAAAAAGAAATTGTAACACCACGCAAAATCAAGAAAATAGGAAAATGAAAATAAAAACAAAGAATTTTTTTATATTTTTATATTTTTATATTTTTATTATATTTTAAATAATAAATTCAAAAAATAACTAGTCCTCCTATTAAGAGAAAAAGAAAGGATGACCAATTAAGGCCTTCCAAAATCACAGCCAGGTCTTTTCCGGGAAGGCTGGAGGTGTCTCCTTAAAGAACTTTCCTAGACACTGTAACGTTGAAAGTAACTCATTAGAGTTGCCAAGAGTTAACTCCTTCCAAGAGGGTCCTATGAGTTTTAATCATACTTTAAAAAAACTAAAAATAAATAAAAACTGAAATAAACACAACAATTCAAGCAAGAATTTAAAAGAAGAGTTGGAATTTTTGCATCAGGTCTCCAAGACGCATCTTTAAGTCCTTATCCACTTTCAAATAAATCCTTATGAAACATTTAAAAATAAGAAGCAAACCAATTATTTCCAATTTAGAAAGAAAAACAAATACACAAAATAACAAGAAGAAAAGAATTTTATTTTATTTTTTCATTTTTCTCGGTTTTGTTGCACTTCTTCAAAATCTAAGGCTCCACCAACGAAGATTAAATGATAACCTGAAATAAAGAAGAAGATAAAAATTAATAATGTAAAACAATTGAGAAGAAAATTTGAAATTGTTTTATTTTATTTTATTTTGAAATATTTTCGGTTTAGTAAAAAAAAAAACCTATCTTTTAATTTGATTTGATTTGGTCGGTTTGTTTGATTTAACGATTTTTATGCCCCACCCTAGTTTCTATAATACTTAGAAGGCACCTTCAACTATTTATTTCTGCCGAAGCTATTGTGCTTAACCCAACCCAGCCCTCCATGCTCACTGGTCAACAGCCTGCAAAGTCAAGCCCAAGTAAACCAATAGCTTTGTTTTGATGGGCTAGACCAGCATGGTCGAATACACCAATTTACATTATATAAAAAATTTATCGTACTGATTTGATATTCTAATTCTAACTACTCTAATGTCCGGGAAGAATGTTCGAATTTGAGTGTGAGATACACTGCTTCGGGAAGAATGTTCGAATTTGAGTGTGAGATACACTGCTTTGGCAAACTGACCTAACCTAACATCTGCTTACTAAACTGGTCAGTTCAGAGTTAAGACGATGGAATAAAAACTCACTGATTCAAGATTTTTGATGAGATCTGGCACAAACAAAAGTTATTAAATAGGATTTTAGTATATTAGATATATGATGAACAATTGAAGCGGTGGGGGAGGGATTTCAACAATCCATATTTAATTTAAGGATTAAGAAATTTATTCCTCTTCATTGAGGAACTCCTTAAGTCTCTTTTCAGTCTTAAATTTTAATGATGGCGATGGCTCGGCCAAAACAAACCAAAGTAGCAGTTACCCTCAAGGAAAGTCCATTATTTTGATGGAACAATTGTATTATATTATTCCGAGAGTGAGGTCAGGTCCGCATGTATTACATTGACTTGTAAGTTTCAGTAGCATCAATATGCTCACAAAATATCTGAGGGAAAAAAAAAAACCTCTAGTAATATACATAGGCCTTCCAGGATGAGCACTTGATAATTAGTTCCCAAATTCTCCAGCCACAGCATGATGCTAACTTCGAACCGGAATTCAGGCAAACATACAAAGATCTGAGAATCTCCAGACTACCTTATTGTTCATTTATCTCCCTGCAAATCAACATGATACATCAATTCATATGAACAAAAATAGCATCAACCAATAAGGGAACTCCCATATAAATGACAACTTTTTTCCACAATCTGGCAAGTTTTCTTTTCATCTGTTTTGGACTTAACATCTGGCAAGTTTAACTAAACAAATTTCAGCTAAATTTACAGAGCTGATATTAAAGCACAGGGATCGACTCAGAGGTCTTGACAGTTGACACTAATTCAAACAATTTGACACCAGATATTGTTAACCCAGACTTCTGGTAGAACTTGCCAACTTTCTGTGACCAATCATCTAGTTGGAATAAGAATGGGGAGTAATTTAAGATTAAAGAAAACTATTCTGAAAGTCAAAATGCAGTAGGAAAACGACAAAAAAAATTTGAAGCTACATAAACCAGTTTTTTAGAAAGTCACATGTTCTTAATCTCAGAAAAGAATGAGATATTTGAGGATATGAAGGAACAACATTAATTGGAAACTCAACTCAGCGAGCATGGCAATACATTATGGGCAACAGTGAGTCTTGAGTTCCATGATTAGAAAAGAAACTTCAGCTTTGTGTAAAGAGTAATCTAGTTTTGTTGAACCTACAGAGACGAGCAAACAAAGCAAAAACTGGTCTTTAATTAGTCTTTCCCAGATAAATCCAATAATAAGATATTAAGGTAACTGCGCACAATTAGGGAAATAAATAGGATGAATTTTTTTGGCTAAAAGATATGAAACAAGAAGTACATAAGTTCAGTACATAAGTGCAAATATGATATCCAATGGAAAAAAAAGGTTTAAAATACTGCAACAGTATTCTTCCTAAGATAATAACTCAATGCATTAAATCAAGGTAAGCTATTTCTGCCTTGTAAATAAATTTCATGAGATTTTTTTAAAAATACACTTCTCCCTAAATTGAACAGGTACATAGGTAATGAGTATTTATCAATGACGCATGCATACACATATTATATGCTGTTTAGTAAGTTTTTAAAATTATTTACCCTCTGGATACTAACATCTAATTAATTCCTCATGCCACACCATCCATACAAGAAACCGGTAATTGTTGAGCCATGCCAGATCATTGGGGTAGCCCCAATGAGCTTATGACACTAGTTGGATTTCGAACTCTAGACTTATGATTCTTGAGGCATTTATTTAGGTCCGCTTGCTAGTTGATCAGTTGAGCTTACCCCCTTGGTTAACTTTGTTGAATTAGTATTTGATGAAAGGGTCAAAATGTGGCTGCAAAGGAGCAACCAGGAACTATGTTCCTTGAGATTCAAGAGCTACCCCTCAAAATGGAATCCTTTTATGATAATTGCTTAAAAGTATTAGACTACGTGATATTAGGGAAACAGTTTACAGAATTAGTATTCAGTTAATATGAAGAAAAAAAAGAAGTCAACTTTCAAGTTACCAGCATCTATTATGAAACTAAACTAAACAAACACCTTTTGTTCAACTTAAAAAGAAAAATTGGTAGAGTCAACATATGGAACAAGATTGGTGTAACAAAAATAAAGAAACCTAACCACAAATAAAAATAACAAAAATAAATACCTTCACTGAGGTGGAATAAGTGCAATTTCAATTTCTTGGAGTGACTTTCCTTTTGTTTCCACTACATTTCTCTTCACAAAAATCACAGCCAATAAACAAAACGTAGCAAAGATTGTATACAGAACTATTGGCCCGATTTGCTCCAGCAAGGGTAAAAACAATAGACCAACAAAGAAATTGATCACCTGTTGGAGGCACCAAAATTTATTAGTGAGATGTCATTAAAATTAATAAATTTGGAGAATGAAATCCCTTCTTCGCTAAAAAAAAAGTTCCAAATTTCAGTAGAATCCCTATTTTTCACATTTTCTACAACATAACCTGTTCTTTTTTGACACAGCTTCAAAATTATAAAAAATTAAGTTGGAATATCTAGAAATTCATTTTGGTCAATAAGGGTCATGAAGTTCAAAAGTTTTTAACCACTAGTGATGTAATTAAGAGGAGAAGGAATTTTTTGTCTAAAATACTAGAGCCACTGTAGATAAAAATTATTGCTTTCATAGATTGCATGATCATCAAGTTCGTAAAAATATGTTTGGTAGACAAGTCATATGTCAACTCCCACAATCAAGAAAATAAAAGGTGAAAACAAGCCATATATGGAAGAACTATAGAAGACAATTACCCAGTGGACAGCCATGCAAACTGACATTGCCTTCGCCCTGATACGCCCAGGAAGAATTTCTGACAGGAGGAGACTGGGCACTGGACCAGCTCCAAGAGAAAACATCAAGACAAACCTGCATAATCCATTTGATAATAAAGTGTGGACAATTACAAATCAAAAAAAACTTCTATGCATGTTTGCTTTATAATTTCAGTCATGTAAAGATAGCATGGGGAATTGTAAATGTGCATGCACAATGAATTAAATTAATAAACTGAATAGTTTATGCTGAAATTGTGTATAGCATTATTATATGATATTTCACTCAATCACGTCAAACTTTTATCATATCATGTGGAATTAGGTTTGAATCTAGAAAAAAGAATGGCTTACCAACATGCATTCATGTTTACATTTTTAATCATCCCAGGGAAAGACCCATTTCAAAGATTCCAAAACTATCCAATGTGCTGCCATAACCAAGCATTGTTTTCTTCTTTATTTTATCTTTACATATTATAACATAGTTTTCTGTCTTTTCTAAAACAAGGTTGAAGAGGATTGACTACTCACAGCAGCATGCCACCAACCGATAGACTCAATGCTCCAGATCCCGATGCATAAGAACTTGCTCCAGTTACTTGAAGACCCATTGCCACTGCCTAAACCAAGAAATGCATAAAAGGTTATATAACGTCAGTTTTCTAGTTTATTTAATGCAAACAAAAAGGAAAAACCTAAGTAGGAGGAAATGCAATATTGGTAAGACAGATACCGCAGAACAGACATAACTGACAGTTCTGATACCAATATTTCAGCTCAAAAGTTGGCATCAAATATTCAGTGTTTTTAGGAGCTTACCATGCCAGAAAAACTTCCAAGAAGAAGCACCTTTCTTCCAAGCTTATCCATCAAGATCATTGCAACAACTGACCCTAGAATAGCATAAAGAAATCGACCAAAAGATAAAAATAATAGTACAATGAATACATGAGGAAACAAATAAGCATAATCTCAAAGATGCAAAAATAAAATGCTTGAGAGTAAGCCCAACCATACCAGATAGATTCGCGATCCCAACACATATGTTTGCCAGATCTGACGGCACCCCAAAGCTTTTAAAGACAGTCGAAGAGAAATAGAATACAGCATTTATGCCTGATAGCTGTTGTAAAGCAAAAATGGTAGACCCAATGAAAACCACTGCAAAATATGGAGGCGATAAGGTAATCATGCAGAAGGAAGCATATATGTCAAATCTAAATAAATCATATATTAATGTGAATTAAAAATATACTTTTGAAATGTCGGCCATACAGTAGCTCTGAGAACTTTACTGCTTCAAGTTCATCCCCTCTGTCAGACTTTGACAATTCTGCTATTGCAAATTTAACATGTGCTGCTCCTAAGAGTTTCTCAAATTCAGCTTCAGCTTCAGTGCCTCTTCCTCTCTGAACCAAGTCAGGAAAAACTTTTAGCATCAATGTTGATAAATAGCCTTCAATGGGTCAAAAATAAAATGAAACGCATTATATCTGACTCATACCTAGTATTAGCAGGTGAACAAATTATCACAGCTCTTATAATCCTTGTATAATATCACCAAAAGGCATGCATATATGGGATAAAAAACAGAAAAAAAAAAAAAAACAAGAAAGAAAGATTGCACCAACATATAATTCTGAGCATTAACATCCAACTTTTCCGATAAACGAGAAAATGAACCTTCTCTCTACTGGAAACAATAGAGAAAGAGAAGGAAAAATAAAAGAAGAAAGTAAAAGAATTAACTTCATATCCCCCTTTAAGCCAGAATTGGATTACGAAACACGATTATCAATCAGATCACTCCAGATTTATATACAAACTGGATTAGGAGATGACATACATGATAATCAAATGAATTATACTAGACAACAGGTACATTCATACCAAATATACATACATACATATATAAAATATATTAATTCCCTAGACAGCAGTAAATAACAAACTTTTTACTTAGTATTTACATATCAAAATCCAATGCCCCTAAAGCTGCAGAGATCTCAACCAATTCAAGACCAACAAATAGGAAAAGTTATATTGAACTGAACACAAGACAGTAACTTGACCAACTGTTTTAAAGATTGGTGATTAAGAAATGAGAGCACATAACCTTGAAAAGCCACTGAGGACTCTCCGCACAGAACTCCATGCAAACAGCAAGTACTGCAGCAGGAACAGTAGACACCCAAAAACAAACCCGCCACCTAAGCATCAATCATGTTGATAGAAAATAGTGCTTTAGATAACTGTTGGAAAATAAATAAGAAGCGTAACATAAGAACTAAGAAATAATAGATGAAAACTTGAAATAAAAAGTTTTCGGGAATATTGTGATCCCATGAGATTTATCTTACCAACCCACAATATCCTTGGCTGGGAGTCCAATAAAGAGAGATCCCATAAGTCCAAGGCATGTCGCAATTTGTGTGAAGCTCCCAAAAGTACCCCTTATAAAAGCTGGTGAAATCTACTCAAGTGAACAGAGCATGCTTAAATATTTAAGAAGATCAAATGGAGACTAAGCAATTTCAATTGACAGTTGCAGAGAAAACAACAAAGATAATTTTTTACACCTCTGACACATAGATAGCAGCAACAGGTGGGCCAATGCCCATCCCAGTTCCAACAAATATCCTCCCTAAAAGCATGCCCCATAGACTTTTGGTTGTTGCACTGAAAAATCACATTAAAATTGTTTAAAACTCATATACTTCAGCTACCAGAGGAGTATGTGACACGCAGAATTCCCTAATTGTGATAGATGTAAAGCAGTAAAAGAAACTTTTCTTCAGTAAGTAATATTTTTTTTTATCTGCAAAACTTATAGTGAGAGGTATAAGGAGGAAACATGTAACTTTGGATCACGTAAAAGGTCATGATTTATTTTTAGTATTTTGTTTAAGGTTTAGGGTTTACAGTGATCATAAACCTTGGTTATGTCCTTCTGGTGGTCATAAGAGTAGTTGAAGCAAGGAAGCTATGGTTTTGTTTATCTGGACACCTTTGAGTGCAAGGTATAAGAAGGAAAAGCATGAAAAAGTTGGATCACGGAAAAGGTGGTCATGAGTAATTCATGATTTCATTCTCAGTATTTTGTTTAGGGGTTTTCGGGTGGTCACAAACCCTAATGATTTGATTTTGGTGGTCATAAGTAAATTCCCTCCCTAGTGGCATAAATCCAAATTGGTTATATGACACTTGATCCTTTGATTAGTCTGTTCTATTTCCTTTCCCCACAATTCCATATTGTGACGAATCCATTTAAGTTCTTTATATTTCCCATTTGGGAAAGGCACATTATACATGCCTGCAATTTTCATAACAAATTACCTCATTGATGCACCGATTATCATCGGCAATGCACACAGCTGGAATGCCCTTCGATGCCCAACTCCATCTAGAATCCATCCACTAAATATAGATCCAAAAAAAGCAGCCCCTAAACAGGTACTCACTACTAGACCTTCATTGAGATAGAAGACATGATATCAAATTATGAAATCCATTTAGCTAAGAGAAGAGCCAACAACACTAATTACCCTTAGCCAAGGGATTCCCACTGAAACCAAGGTCCATAGAAATGCTATCTAGTGTCTCATTAACCACTCTGCATTAGCAAAAACAACAAAGAGTATGCTATATAAGTTAGCAAAACATATAAATAAGAAAAACAGAAAAGGAAATCTGAGTTTCAGGATTAGGGACGAACCCGAGATGGTAGCCAAATAAGAATGAAGAAAGAGTTGCCACAAGCATATGCGGCAAAGAGTGTCTCCATGAAGGGTTTCCAATACCTTTTGCATTCACTAGACCTACTAAAACCCATACAAGGAATCAGCCCCAAGTGAGTACTATTTATGGTAGTATGTTTGCACTTCAAACCAAATGATCAAAGACTAATGAAACTTCTAAATAGTAATATATAACCAATACAGGAACTTCCAATCCCAAAGTAAATAGAGAAAACGCTAAAGCTGTGTAATACCCCAGATATAGGAAAACTAAAATATAAAATTAGTGAGAGAGCAATCCAGATGTACCTGAACTTTCTTCTCTATCATAAGCATTGATATGGTCCTTCGACGCCACACGCTTGTATGCCGAGTAGGCATCGAGATGACGACCCCGCATAGCAAAATTGTAGAAACCTTGTCTAAAGTCTGACAGATAATGTTCTGCAGCCGACTGCAAAGACCAGCCAACACTGACCAATTAATTTCTAACCAGTTCAGTATTTTTCTTTATTCTTCATTTGTAATTCGGTCCATTCCGAACTTCTGTACTATTTATTTTCATTTTACTAACCAATCTAGAACACCAAAAGCCGCATTGCCAGATTAACACAAAAATCACAGTACAGACTTCAGTCATATAACATTTTTTTATATCAGATCCAGTAAATCGTCGACCAAGATTTCAACAACACATATACAAACAAACATGTATAGGCATGCATATCATATATGTATACTTTAAAGCGAAAATTTTGGAAATTGGACGGAAATGTGAGAATCGGGATCAAATGCAGGGAGATCATTTGCCATAGAGGAAAATTGTGCTTCAAATGAAAACGGCGCAGTCTTATACGGCCAGCAATGGAAAACTCACCATTTTCTTCAAATAAATTATAATAATAAACAGCACAGACAGAGAATTTTCAGCTTTACTCCGCAGACAGAATCTTTAAAAAAAACACTTATTTCTGATTCTGCTGAATCCAACTCTAAACCATAAAAAAAAAAAAAAAATTGCAAATATACATATACACATGCATTTACATAGGAGAGAGAGAGAGAGAGAGAGAGAGAGAGAGAGAGAAATTGAGTACCTGTGTAAAATGCAGAGGCTGAAAACGATCTGATACAATTCAATAGAGAGAGAGAGAGATTGAAGAAGATGGAGGAGACGGAGGCTAAAATGCGCCGGGGGTGGTGAGATGAAAAGCTGAGTCACTGTGTGTTATGCGTCAGTGTCAGCTGTGTGACTGAAGACAAGGAAATCTAAGCGAGCATTTCGAAACCGTCCCCTGTATATTCGGGGAGAGAGAAGAGAGAGGGGACAAGGGGTTGATGCTAACGTGCGCTACGGGGCGTACTGTATGCTTTTGTTTAATTATTTTTCCACATTGATGCACATGGACTTCCCACTGGTTTAGTGATTACGCAAAGAGAAGCAGCTGCTTCTACAGTCTCTACTACGCTACACAACAAACTTTAAAATTTTAAAAACTTAAATAAAAAACCAGATTGAGCTCCCTGAGACCAACACGTGTGCGCAGCGCAACGCAATTGTTGCGGGAAATATGGATCTTGTGTTTTGCAGGTCTCAGAGACAAATCTAGTTCCTCCAATGCCGTGTTGCCACTTCACACAAACAACAGCTAATTATTCTCCCTTTTTTTATTTCCTCTTCTCAAAATATGCTTCATACAATATGGTAAATATATTTGTCACACACTTTGGTACGCCATATTTGTCAGAGGTGGTAATGTATGTTGCTCAATTAATATTTATAACTCGTGTTTCATTTATTTAAATATAAACATACTACAAAACCGCTTTTAATTTTAACAAATAAGTTGCTAATACAATTGGGCAGATACACTGTCTCGATCAACTAATTTAATTCCCGTCTCCATTAGTTATGGAGTTAATTGGGTAAAATTAGTGTTTTGTTTCATTTGGTGCTATATCTCTGTCCCGATGTTGATTGATGTAGTTGGACAAACCTGGCGTCATCATTGAAATGGGTTTCATTTTTTCTAGACTCATTCTGTGGTTGGTGAAGTTGCCTACTAATATTATTGTTATATTTTTTTTATTATTTTCAATGAAATTAAATGGATCCGGTCGTGGACCCGTTGTTGGCATTTCACAATCAAAACGTAGTATAAATAAGGAATGGAATGGTGCACACATAACAAACACACGACTTGTGAATTCTGACGTGTGACTTGTGAATTATGACGTGTGAATGGTGCACACAAAGACATGATAGAGATTGCATTCTTGTTGACACATACCCACCATTCTCCCCTTCTCTTTTGCCAAATCAAAAAGTACAATTCTTATTTTACCCTCACTTTACTCTCCATTCCTTTTCTTTTCAAGTTTTTTTTTAAAAAAAATTTATTTTATATAAATGATAGTCTAAATTACTCTAAATTAATTTAATCTACAAGGAAGGAAACTTAAACTTGAGTGTAAGGGATCATACTCATTGCCCTTAGCCAACTGGCGCAACTCACATCTTCCTTCTCAAGTTAAAATAAGTATTATCAAATATTGAAACAAGAAAAAGAGTAAACATTTAGGGCTTATTTGGTATCCAACTCAAAATTCATTATTATTATTATGTTTTAAACGTGAGTTTTTAAATATTGATTTTAAGATCTAAAAATTTGTTTGGTATTGAACTCCGAACTATTTTTAAGATCTAAAAAAATTTAAAATTAAAATTACAAAATCTGAAACCCTAAATTTCAAAATTGAAATTAACAAAAGAAAAGGAGAGAGAGAGAGAACTCTGAAATCTCACTTTTTTTGTTTTCAATAATGGGAGTGTTTTTTTAGTTTATTTTGGGTTCGGGTTTTTAAAAATGAGCTTACCAAATGAGTTTTTATAGCTTTAGACTTAAAATCTGTTTTTGATTTCAATAATGGGAGTGTTTTTTTAGTTTATTTTGGGTTCGGGTTTTTAAAAATGAGCTTACCAAATGAGTTTTTATAGCTTTAGACTTAAAATCTGTTTTTGAGTTTATAAAATTGAATCCAAATAGTATACCGAACGGCCCTTAGTTGTAGGTGAGTTTTAGCAAGCTCCTCAAATTCCTTAGTTGTAGGTGAGTTTTAGCATGCTCCTCAAATTCCATGCACCGGACACGGCCCAACTTGTGTGCTCAAATAAAACTGCGGGAACATTTTCCTGAGACCCAAATTCAGACGAAAATGGGCATCTAGTCTCAGCAAATATGCGACCTTCACGGTTTCGATTTGAATTCTCTCTGACCAGAACGATTTGAATTTCTTTAGCAAGGTGAACCATAGGAAATAAAATTACTTGAATATTATAAACGATCCTTAGAGAAAAAGGATTTTTTAAAAAATGAATTCATTTTATTAATAAAGTAAATCAAATAAAACAAAACTTGAAACATTATAACCTGGAAAAAATAAAGAAGAAGAAATGTGACAGTAGGGTTCATGCTATACAACAAATCCCCCTGAATTACATACATGTTTAACAAGGGCGGCCATATAATATATCCTTTCAATAGTTGCTACCCAAACTCTTAGGCCAAGAAAAACTTTGGGAGACCCAGAATCCAAATATAAATTTTCAACAAACAATTGCCATCAGTATGTATACAATATGAGATATAAAACTATATACCATGAACTTCATGAATTCGAAGACGAGTACTATAAAGTAAGGTTAGGCTCCAACTGATGAACTCATTATCTGGATCTGTAGATATACATGCGAAGATATAATTGTACGACATTAGAAGGGTAAAGTCATGAGCTTTTAGGGAAAAAAATAACTCAGGCTTTTCTGGGAAAAATATTACCTTGTTGACAAGCAAGTTTACTTGCTCTCTGTACATCTCCTTCAAGTCTACAATATCTGCGCGAAGTTCCTCCAGCTAGACAGACACATGGAACCACTTTGAGATCAGGATTTGACATAAAATGGCGATTTTTGTGCATTCCAAATAGAGTAGATAAATAGAACAAATTGGAAAATGACAAATAAGGGAAATTATTCACTTTGGTGCAACTAGTCATACATGTTAACAGAACTTGGTTCATGTCGACTAATATCAAGTATTTTAAACTCGAAAAGTGATGATGGTTTCTCTGGACAAAGAAAACAGCATAGCAGACAAATATGAAGGCAGATTAGATAAATCCTCCATCTGTCGAAAGTTTGCCTATGCAGGCTGTCTGATTTTTACGGATAAATTAAAATTCTATACAGAAAAAGTCTCTCTCTCTCTCTCTCTCTCTCTCTCTCTCTCTCTCTCTCTCTCTCTCTCTCTCTCTCTCTCTTTTATAATTTCAATACACGCCTCATGTACACAGCATTCATAGATCAATGATTCACTATCATTGCAAAAGAATTCCAACTGGAAACTTAAATGTACCTCCTCATCACGTTCGCCCATTAGCTCCAGTGCAGCAGAGTGCCGCCTCCTTAGTGCATCTAGCTCTGCTCGTATGCTGGGTAACATGCCAGCCTCTGCCCGTAACTTTTCACACTGCAGCAATGTAATCAATTTCAAGCTCAATTATAAACAAGATACCTCCACAAAAGTATTATTACAGATTGAAACTCAACCTGTTCTGTCATTTTGACTAACTCCTCAGCAAGAGAATCGCGAATGGATTCCATGGATGCCTGAGTAACATTGATGAAAAACGTCTTAGGTAAAACACAACAATAAATATTGTAAGGGGCTCAAAAGTCCACGATAGATCCTTTAGTTTTTAATTTTTGAAAACATAACGCTTTACTTTCAAGTTTCAACAATAGCAGCTCTAAGTAGAGCTCAAATAGGGAATACTTAATACCATAGCAAACACTATAAGTAATGTAGAATTAAATTTTTGTATATGCGGAGCTCAGAAAGTAATTCATACCAAACGAGACATGTAAGATGCAAGTTCACCCTCCTTCTGACGAAGGGAAGCTTCAAAAGCACTAGGTGTCATGCTCTTCATATAGTAAGGGCTCATGGTTGCCTCCCCAGCATTTCTCCTCTCAGAGAAACTATCGGATGAGTCCAAAGATGCTTGCAGAAAATAGCTTTCCTCCATGCTCCCCAGGCTGCTAGCACTTGACAGTTTTCGGCTCAAGCTTCCTGTTAAAAGTTACAAAATGTATAGCCTAGACGACAGACAATCAAAACAGATGTAACATAAACCAAAGTATCATACCATTCTCTAAAGCCGAACTGTGCCTTGTTATAGCACTTTGATCAGATACAGTAGTAGAACGCACACGAGATGTCCTTTCCAAATCCAACCTAGCAGCTTTCTCCTTTTCTACCTCCTGTCAAAATCAAAAACTCAATTCAGGAAAGCTAATGATCACTAATGTTATATATTTTGAATAAGGAATTCAATTTTGGATATGCTCAGAGAAGTTTTCTATCAACTGTTTCGTCCTTTTCAATTGCCTTACTCCTTACTTCAGATCTTCAAATCAACTCTTGCTAATACAAATATTAAAGGGAAAGGTAACTTCATTTAACAACCCGACAAATAAATAGGAGGCGAGAGCCCAGGTTTCATGGCATTGAAATATAGTAGACTGACACTGATAAATTTAAATAAAAATTTATCAAGGAACCCAAAGCACCACCTGCTGTAGCAGTTCCCTATGCATCAATGCATCTTGTAACTCTTGCTTATGTTTTCGCCTGAGTTCCCTAATTTCTTCTTCAAGCTGGTTTGCACGGCCTTCTTGAGTATCAGCTTCTTCCTTTGCTGCAAGGTACTCCTGCCTATTTTCAGCTGCTCTTTGTCTCTCCTTTTCTAGAGACTTACTTAACTGGGATTGTTCAGCTCTAAGACATGAAATCTGAAGTGTATATCTGGTTTAAGTTAATAAAATGATAGCAATAATTGATAGTTTCCAATGATACAACCAATAAAAAGCCAACCTGAGCCTCAAGAACATTAATTCGAGATAAGGTTTGAGACAAGCGTTCATTCACAGATCGCTCTCCTTCCTCAGCAGCCGCAGCTTTGGCCTCTGCTTCCTATAGAAGCAGTAAAAGATCAATGATATGTACATATTTCAAATTAAAACCATAACGGCTAAGACGTTCCACAAACCTGGAGCCGAGAGTTAAGAGACCTCTCAACAGCTGCCCAAGCTTCTGCCCTTCTTGAAGTTGTTTCCTGTTACCAGGGAAACAATCAAAACTGAAATCAACTCCATAGGATTGAGTCAAGTAAACTAAAGACCAGCATCCAAAGTGCACAAAAATCCTGAGAATATTTCCAAAAAATGTGTTGAAGTAGTCTAAAAAAAAAAGCATTGGAATATGCATTAACCTGCATAGCTTCAATCTGCCTAAGAAGAGGCCTGGTAGATTCTGGTACTTGCGTAATCAATTCCTCACATCGCCGCTCACTTGCCTGAAGAAAACAACAGCTAAGTCAAATAAATTGCAAGATATTTGCAACAATTGGAACAAAAAAAGAAATATAAAAAAAAAGTGAAAAATTGGTTTAATGACAATCAAAGACAGCTTTACGGACTTGATAATGTCTCTGAAGATCCTCAATGTCCCGGCGAAGCATGTCTTCCCTAAATACTGCCTGAAAAACAATAGATAGATCATTTAGGCCATCACTTTTGGCAGGTCAGCTAAATTAACCAACAATTACAATACTCGAATAAAAAACCTGCTGCTCCGTTCTAGTCAGCGTTTGTCGTAATTCTTCAAGTGCCTGAACTAGCATAGCTTCCCGTTCCTCAGACTCTCTTAGACGACTCTCAAGCTCAGATCTGGCTTCACTGTTGGCACGTGCCTCTGCCATCGCTTCTGCCTCCTTGGCAACAGCCAAAGCATTAGTATAATACTCTTTCTGTGCTGCGAGTTCTGTTTGGTGCTTTTCTATAGTTTCCTGCAGCAATTTTTCTGTAGCCGTCTTGTCCCTCTTGATACTCTCCACTTTATTTTCTTCTACCTGAAGGTAAACCACAAACTTGCATATTAGTAATGAAAGGCATTTTGCACCACAGGCAAATTCAGTAAATGTAAATTCATTAACCATGTGTATAATATCCTTGGCAGTAGTTCCTCTAGATATTTAAATTAGAATATGCTTGTAAGACAACATATAAACTATTATAATAATGTTCCTGGGGTAAAATAGTTGACTGTTTTAAGATATTATGAAATTGACTACTAAGAAAGCAGGCGACATAAAAACAGAAATATGATCAAGAAATCCTGTGGGATAATCCATTATCCAATATGGAAGCTTTCGGCAAGCAGCTTTGAGAAAAAAAGGAAAACAAGTGCTTCATCAATTTATGTGCTGTAACTGCAATGTCATTTCAAATTTTATGATGACTGAAAGAGTTGTCTTTATCAAACTAAATCAGAGAACCACAATTTTAAGGATTCTAACATAACTGAATTACCTGAAGTTTAGTAATCAACCCTTTCTTCTCTTCTTCAAACTCTCTGATCTAGTTTTCAGAGAAAAAAGATAAGAATACCTAGCAGTGAAAGGATTAAAGAATGACAAAATCAGACAATGAATAAACCGGCTAGCATACCTGAGCCCTTAATTTCCTAATCTGCCCTTCTTGAGCAGCCTGCTTTTTTGAAAGTTCTTCACCTGGTACATAAAAATGCATAAATGAAGGAATTTCCATAATGATTGATATGATTGCATAAAGAAACCCTCCTTGCATCCACAATAGAACATTGGCTAGGTTGAAATACACTATGAAGCACAAAATATGTACATATTGAGCATCTCAAGAGAAACAGAGACAGACAGGGACAGAAAGAGACCTTCAGCCATAACTTGATTAATTATTTCATCCTTTTCCTTCAGAAGAGCAGCTGCATCACTTTTCTTATTCTGCTCCCGCCGAAGCGTGTCCCTTTCCTTAGTAAGAGCATACACCTGCAATCACAAGTTGGCATAGACCCTCCAATTATCAGGAGCTGAATTAAAAATAGGCAAGTACCCAATTCATCAAAAACATAACGGGGCACGTATAACACCTAGATCAATCCAAGCACAATTATAAACAAGACTTTATGAGAAGACCTACCTTCCTTTCAAGTGTTGCAACCCTTTGATGGTATTCCTCTCGCAGCGACTCGACTTCTGCATCATTGGATTTTCTCTGTTCAATTATTTTCACCCGTTAATATGTGAACATCTATAAGAAAAATAATTATTAAAATTACAATACTATATGGCTGATAAAGCAAATTGGGAAAGAAAAAAAAATTGATAATGCGAATGTGAACTAGTCAACCGTGGTTGGTTTCAAGAAATACCAGAAATTTTCCAAAACATGAAACATATAATGAGACAACCATCAAATTGTATGTGCAAACTTATAATTCCATAACATGAATGTTACACTAACAAAGATCAAGCATCAGGAATGCTTTTGGGCAAAATGAATAGTCAAATTAGAATCTATGCCTTTATTTTACATTTACACACAAACAATTTTGAAGAAAATGTTGAAATCAAAATTGAAAGAAGAATGCATTTTAAAATTTCAATATTAACTCAACATAAACCACCCACAAGAGGAAGTAGCATGAATATAGCAAAGATAATTTCATCCAACAATTCTCCACAGATGCTTCATTCAGTGACAAGCTGCGGGGGCAACTACCTCCCTATAAGAATTTCCGTGATTTGCCTTTATGCTGGGTTATAAATGGAAGATGGTAGCAAATACAAGTGCATTATACACCAAGAGTGAAAAATCAAAGTAAAGCATGCATGATCAAGTCATTATTTTATCTACTCAAATGAAGGTATAAAAATATATAAAATGCATACCTTCAAATCCTCGATCGCAGATTTTAATTGCTCATTTTCGTTCATAAACTTTGCAATCTCATCAGCTTTTGCCTGGAAAAGGAATCAAATATATCAGAAGTTCAGAACTGTAGATTACATACAATGAAACAGACATTAACAATGTAACATAACTGCAACCCAAGAGATCCACAACGAAGAAAGAGTATTATAATTCTTCTCTTGTATTTGTCGCTACTTTAACTTAATTACCATATACAGAAATACAAAATGTTTCTATTTTCCTAAATCAACAGACACAGACACAGACAACACCATCTGCAAGAGGAAAGGTGTTCGGGTTAACTAAGCAACCTTCATAAACCTCCGATATATGTAGACAGCGCTACTAAATTAAAGAAATCCAGTCAAGAAGTTCAGTAGTATTGTCTCAAGTGTTCCGCTAAATGAACAGGGATAATAATAAATTGTTGTGATCTTATGAGCTCTCAAATAAGATGCTACATAATCATTTATCATGTACCTGGGCCTGTCTTGCAGCACCTTGCAATGCAGCTTCCATCATCTTCATCTCCATCTTCACCTTCTCCAATTCAATCATAGCATCTGAAGAGTCAGACGCATTTTCCCCTAAGCTCAGATGTTGCTGTTTAACATCAACTTCATTATCATCAGCTTGTTGCTCAACTTCAGGTTCATCAACAATGGCATTATGCTCTTTTGAAACCGATTCAGAAACCGCATCCGAAGCATCATCAGAAGGATTTACACCCGGTGGTTGATTGGTAGAAGATCTACCACTATGAATTTCCCCAGTGGTAACAGAGTGTAAACTGGAGGGCTCAATCAAACCTCCAGGCTGGCTATCAGTTGGAGTCTCACCTTCAACCATAGCAACTGTTTCAACAATCTCTCCAGCCTGAGTCATATGTCCATCCTTCTGCTCTACTTGTGTCTTTTGTTCATCCACAGTCTCATGCACATCAACATCATGTGCCTCACGCGGAAGAACAGTATGACCCTCCTCAACTTGATCTACTTCAACAGCTCCTGACTCACCCTGCAATGTTTCTGGATTTACTGAGGGTCCCACTACTGAAATCTTGTTGTCATCTTGTGAACCCACAGATTCTGATGGGCCATCATTCTTAACAGTGGGTTCAAAGGGCTCAACTGGCAGTGAAGATGATTCAGATTCAGATTTTTCAGGCTCTGCTACCACAGTCTTTGTTTCCTCCACCGTTGCAGCATGCTTATCATCTGTTTCTTCCTTGACAACTTCAGTTTCCTCCTTATCAGCCGTCTGTTCAATTGAAGAGTGTTGTAAAGTTTCTGTTTTGACCCATTCCTTTGCCTCAACAGTAGATGGTTTCTGTGGAGATTCATATTCCCCTGATGATTTGTCAGCCTTTGGCGGATGCTCTGAAGACTCAGCTTTCTGTGATGAATCAACACTACTTCCCTCATTTGTTTGTCCCATAAAGGACATAACAGGATCAAATAGCAATTTCCTTTCAGTAGACGAAGGCCATAATCCTGAAGCTGTCACACATATAGAGGGGACATCTTACTTTCAACTTTCATGCAAAAATAGATAACACAGCATAACTACCAGAATTCCTTTTTCCAAATTAATCTTATCATTGAAAACTCTGTTCTACCCGAAACTAGAAACACAATGCAATTAAATACGCTAAGGAAATCATGATTTACAACTAACGGAAACTGCAACTTATATAACCACCATATATAAGCTCCAAAATTAGTATTTTCCTTTTGCCTTGGTTGTGTAAACCAAAATTTGAGTTGCTCAGCCATTTTACTTCATGAAGCATAGAATGTAGCTCCTTCTCTACCCAATAATCAGTACTATAATTATCATTAACAAAAATACCACAAATAAAAAATAAAAAAAAGAGACAGAGCGATACATATGAACAATGTGTGAGCTTGAGAAGTACCTTCATTACCGGATTCGGCCTTCTCTTTTTCTTCGAACCCAAGGGCGCTATCGAAATTCTTCTCGATGTTCTTGACGCTCTCCTGGAGCTTATTCACGGCCCCGGCGAGATCGGGGAAGTTCCCCAAAGAGACTTTCCCACTGAACCACGCCATTCTTTAAAAAAAAACACCGAATCAGATTCAATTCAAATTCAATTATAAGAACCAACCATAAACTGAAATCAAATTTGAAAACTGATCGAGATCCAATTCCAAATAGGTCGAATCAGAAAAAGGCAAAAGAGAAATGAACCTGGTTGAGGTGGTCCGATTAATTCCTGGTGATTCAAATCATGGCGTATGCTTTTTGAGCTGAAGAAGGAAGCTTCTGTGAGATTCACGGTTGGTTTCACGAAGGGTGAAATTAGAGAGTGGTTTTGTGGAAAGAGACGGACAATAGGGGGTTGATCCGAATTCTGATAGCTCTGTAAAGTGAATTTTTAAGTGCTGAGTACGATTAAAAGCCTACGACGTCGTTTGTTGTCCCAGCATGCAATAAATTATTTTTGGGTGCCTTTATTTAATCCCAAAATATTTATAAGTTAACCCAACCAAAAAAATCGCATAAAAAAATCCCCAACAAATTTTTTATTATTATAATGAAGTTCCTTTTTATTTTATCTTTGGTGATACAAGCTATAGCGAGAAAGGATAATTGTTTTTAACCACCTTGAGCTACAAGCCCCATCACTAGTCTCTCTACATGTTCCCGCTCATAGAGAGTAATTTTCCCTGCAGATTAGGTGTTGTGATCAACATGAGCTAAAAGATGAGAGATACATGCATTTCTTGTTGGGACAAGGCTCACCCAAGATGTGTACAGATGAGAGAAGCTTGATTTGCTAGTTGAAATGATGAAAGGTTGGGTTTAGGCCATAGGCCAAGAACTGATAAATCTGTACTTAGTGCTGAGAAACAATTATGAAGGACTTGGACAACAAGTTCTCTTACTAATAAGTGAAATTTCAATGCTTTTCTTCTTCTGAATATGTTACCCTTCATAATTTAATTATCATTTACCATTGTTTGTTAAGGCTCAAATAGTTCATGCACTTGGTTCCAGATTAAATCATGCTAAGCTACTTGGTTTTAATTCTATTGTTTTGGTGACCAGAGATGGTAGGATGTGCTTTCTGGGTCAACTTCAAGTAGGGTTCTCCATCGAAAGATGGAAACCAAGAGAGATAAGGAAATGATCCACCACAATAAAATGTGAGCAAATGTTGTACAAATTGCTCTCTCACTCCACCCACTTCCTGTCAATCCCTTCCCCAAAATACATTCTCATATCTGGAATTGCACATTTGCCCCAATATCAGTTGGGATTGATTACAAATTCACTGGCCCAAGATATCTGATATTGATTTGTTGACGATTTGGAAAAACTCTTCCCTGTGGACAAAAGGAGAAAATCCAAGTGAGTTCTTAGTAGAAAACTACTGAACAGCATCTGCTTGTATTACAACTGAAGTTACACAAAGATTTGGTTGCACCATCTAAATCTAAAAGTCATGCATAAGGTAATCTTTCTTATTTTCAAAGCAAAATAAAATTGTAAGTCATCGGATTTTCTCTTACCGATCTGGCTTGAATAAGAGATATCGATATATAAACCACTGAAACAAATACAGAGAGAGAGAGGCAAATTAATATTTGAATGAAACAAGAGTAAATAAAGACTACATATGTGAAAGTTGCCCTACCAAAGGAAAACTTAAATAAAAACTTTCTCCTTAGCAACCAACTACATAATACATGTAACACATACTTACCGAAGAATAAAGTATTCCAACAAATTCTAGCACACTTGGGATAAGCGGCAACTTGTCGATGGCCTATACACATAAACAGTGGGGAGGGGCATTAAACCGTAAGAACTCCTTTTAAGCTGAATGTGTTTTTTTTTGTTTTTTTTTGGGTCAAGAAGCTGAAAGTCAGTTCACTGATGAAAACAGTGTATGTGTGTGGCAAAGTTAAAAAATCTGCAAATAATACCATAAGATGTAGGCAAATGCAATTGCTCTAAACTAGTGTGTTGGTTGTCTTCTTAAAAAATCTATCCTAGGTTGGAGCAATATGACTAGGTGTGGAAACTTTGAAGTTGATTTCTCAACACCACCCCAAGGTATCTGAAAAATGGGTCAGTGAAGAAACCAGATGATTCTAGTCGGTATTAGTACATATAAGATCGATCCTATCTACAGTTGCAACGACTCTTGTTTTATTTGAGTAAATCATTTCCTGTTAACAACGTAAAGAAGAGAGAGATCCAGAAATTACTGTAATCAGATTCGATGATGCCCAAAATGCAACTATAGCTGCAAACCCCAAACCAACAAGACCTGGCCGATCTTCCGAGTTATCCCACTGTTTCAAATCATAACAAGATCAAGAAAATATTGAGACTGACATTTAAAAAGAAACCAAAATTAACTCGTCATTTCTATGGAATGAAGAAACTACTGCTTAATGTGGAAAAAATAAACTGACCAAACGTTGGAAAACTATAAATTCTTAGCTTATTAGCGGAACATATCGCAGTCAATTATCTCATAGATGAGAAATAGACACCCTTTCTTGCAATTTAATAAAGGAGGAAGCTATGAACTTAGCACACAATTGAAAACCATTAGAGGAAAGAAAAGAAGAATGGAAATATTGCATAAAGATCCAAGCTCACCCAAGCATAACATGATTTGATTTTGCCAAACAATGCTTTTTTGATTGAA
Source organism: Prunus avium (assembly GCF_965620075.1). Classification (NCBI taxonomy): domain Eukaryota; kingdom Viridiplantae; phylum Streptophyta; class Magnoliopsida; order Rosales; family Rosaceae; genus Prunus; species Prunus avium. Next base: position 5,352,030 of record NC_142286.1, read on the forward strand.
TAAACACAACACAAACCAGACATAAACAAGATGTGATTACAAGAACACAGAGGGTAAGAGCTTACGACATTCTGAACAGATTTTACAATACTAAGGGAGTTCGAAGACTCCGAGCTTTCCCCAGTAGCCTTCACCACGACAGAAGCACGATTCTGTCTCTCTGCAATGTAAGAAAATTATGCACCTAATATGAGACAACAATGCAGCCAAGGTATGGAATATTTGCATGTCAAATTGAATTTGATATGACACTGAGACTCATAATCATCAACCCCAAAAAATTCCGATAACTTAAACCTAGTGTTTCGGATTCAATTGTTTACTTCAATCAATTCCCCACAGAGTTTCTATTCTAAATTGTTGGGGAGTTCCATTAAGATTACTTCTGTTGACCTTATTTCTTCTTTTTCTTCTTCTATAAATTTCATTACAGAAATTAATATCTTATATACTGCATTAGCTAGCTTATCTGAGTTTTCCAATCCTTTAAAATCTTATAGTCAAATACCATAATTCAACAAATCCTTCCTCCATGTAACATGGAAACACAGAACTTTGACCAGATTGCCCCAATTTTCAACTAAACTAGCTGATTTTCACCTTCACACTTCACTGAAAACAACCAAACAGACACCCTCAACATAAAATTGATTATTATTTCAACTCAGCTCATCAAATAGAATAACTTATTTAAGGAAAATAAAATAACAAACAAATAAAGCAGAAACTCTGTCAAATAAAAAAGAGTAGTTTAAGTACAACTCAAATTTCAAAGAAAGAAAAAAAAACCCAAAATAGCAGCTTCGGTATCTCTGAGGAGGCTCACCTCTAATGGGAGAAACTGGGAGTTTTGGAAGAGCTCTGCAGAAGGTATTATTTCTACCATGGGCAGCGAAAAGTGGTGGAGGCAAGCTTGCAATAATGGACGCCATGCTACCTGAAGAAAACTCCAACAAAATTTGCGCAAATAAGAAAAACAAAACTAAAAATTCAGAGAAATGTATTTCCCGTTTGAAATCCAAAGAGTCTCAGATGACTGAAAACAAGACCCCAAAAGCTTATGTTGTGAATGAGATTTATAGTGCACTAGGCACCACTCAAAATTATGTAGAATATTATGCTGACATGGACATAGGGAGAAACGACTAAATCAATGTCCAAACAACCAAAACTAAATTGATCTCTCACCAGGAATTAAACAAACTCTAGTTTTGTTCTGCCGTGTTAGAACTGGTACAACAAGTTTTAAAAAGAAAAAATAAATGGGTAATTAAGGGCCTTAATTTCCTACTTCTCGCTAACTAGCATTTGGTGTAGTGGTAATTGTGGTCATTTTGTTGTAAAAAGTATGGTGAAGACTTTGTAAACCTCACTGCAGGTGCAGGTGATGTGGTTGTTTTTTTTCTGGTAGCCGATTGGCCCACGTCAGTGGACCCAAGTGACTATGAATTTCCACATAGGTTGGAAAATACTAATTATTTCTTTTTACTTTACTGGTGTCGTATGTTTTTTGTTGGGCCTACTTTTTTTTTTTCTTTTTCTCTAGTATGTCGCAGATCACAGCCGTTCGTTTTGATGATCTGACGGCAGATATGATATCTCTTGAGTGCGTGTGAGTCGGTGTTTGTGTGGAAGGACCCGCCTGTTGCCGCTCTGTCGCGTCGTGTTTGACGGCTCAAAAGCGGCTACGACGTCGTTTTGATTGCTTTTTAATTTCTGGGCCTTTGGCGCCTTTTGGGTCTTCCTTTTTTGTGTGGTCAAAGTTGGGTCTTCCTTAATGCTTAAGCTTTGGGCCTTCACTCACGGATCAAAGCCTTCACCATACTCTGTTTTGGATTTTTACTATTATGTGTTTTTGCTCTTCGATATAAAAGGCAACATAGGATAGTTAAAATAGGAGTTAAGAACAAAGAATGAATGCTAAAAAATAAACACTGGCAATCAAACAAGTATTTTTTTCAAGTCTCGGCAATCAAACAAGTAGGTTTCACAAAAACGTGGTTTGTTATGGCTAATCTACTCCCCTAGTTTGACGAATGATGTATTGTGTTTTGTCCCTGCTGTATGTTCTTCATTTACAAAGAGATTGTGGAATATTAGTTTCATAGTATTTTGTCAGTTTTATTTATTTATTGTTTCATTGTCTTCTTCTGGGTAGTTAAAGATGCTCCTTATACCTAAACTTTTACAGGGGTGCTCATTATACGAATGATGTAATAAAAATCACTATGCAAAAACAGATATGATTGTTGTTTTTTGAATAGAGGAAGATCATTATACCTCAACTTTTACAGAAGCCTCTCTGTCCATTCCTTGCTCGAGGGTATTTTGACGATATAGGAGTGTAAAATGTGATTCCATTAAGGATGTCACATCCTTTTTGTAATATGTTGTAGATTATGAATATATAGTGGGAATGTGGAATGAAATTATAGTGGGAATGTGGAGTTTTTGTATTGCCATTGTATTGCTCCCCTATTGCATTTGTATTGTCATCGTATTTCCATTGTAGTGTTGTGGTATTGCCTAGTTATTGCACTTATATTTGTTTCTTATCACTTGTTTTTTCAAATCCGTCTTGTGAATGAACTTATAAGGATATTTTGTAAAAGAAAACGCTTGATTGTATAAGGTTATTTTGTAAAGGAAAATACTAGATCATTATTCATTATCATATAAATACGGTACAACATGCACCATATATGTATCTCTTCAATATGATTGATTCGTGTTCAGCTATTGGTGTAAGAATGTGATTCCATTATTGCTTTTTTATTGATTATCTATTAGTGTAAGAATGTGATTCCATTAAGGACTGTTGAAATAAAAAAATTCATTGACATCAAATTAAATTTTGGCCCAAGTTTAAAGAAGTTGGCTCATAGCTAAAATGGTCTTGTGGACTTATTGCTAAATTTGTTAAGGCCCAAAATGAATTAATATTAATATATTGAAAGCACTAATAGAATGTGCTTCAAGTACGTGACTATGGAGTGTGGAGTTGAGGAGTTGATTGAAAATGGGAAGTTACTCCCACATATGGTATCCACACAGTACGTGAACCCATAACTGGCTCCACTCCTTTCAGTTTCTCTGGGTCTATAAAAAGGGACCATTAGTGAGCAAAAGGGGGAGAGAGAAAAAGAAAGGGGAGAAAACAAAAGGCAAAAAACGCAGAGGAGAGAAAACGTAAAAGGGCTACATAGAAGAAAAATACCAGAACTGCTGCAGAAATAGGCAAAGAAGACACGAAGCTCTGTCACAATACCATTGAGAATGTATAAACTAATTCATTTGAGTATTCTTTTCAGTACAACTAACTTGCAGGCAAAAAATGTGTGTGAGGCCATTGTACAGAAGCCTGAAAATTCCTCCATGTTTGATATTAAGAAATGTCTGATATCAAGAGGGGTCTCGGCATTGGAAAATGTAAACAAATCCTCTCAAATTGGCGGTAATCGTGATATTTACACAAAGAGCTCTCGCAAGGACCTCTCCGTTGTGAGGGTACATATGCGTTTCTACAAGAGCCCCACAGTGTTGATCTTCTCAAATTGGTAATGATTGCTATTTACACAGAGCTCCCGCAAGGACCTCTCTGTTGTGAATGTACAGATGGGCTTCCGCAAGAACCCCACTGTACTGAGTGCTATGAATACCTTATGAGTGTCAATAGACACATTGTGGTACTCAGAGAAGACCTTGCGAGTGTTCTTGAGTACCAAAAATAGAAAATGGCGTGTTATATCCTAACCCACCTTCAGCACAATGAAATTCTAGATATGCAAATTGGAGAAAAAAGATATGGCAAAACGTGCTACAAACGGAGAAAATCAACAACTTTGTTCTAGTCTCACCCATATGCAAAAACAAAAGAAAATATAAAAGAAGATATTAAAAGATATGCAAATACTGCTGATTGCCAGAAAGTTTACAAAAGTTGATGACTCACATCCACATCTTGTGCTCCAAAATTTGCCAACAAAGAAAAATCCCAAGCCAGACGGCCCACGCAAGTTACTAAGACAACACTCCTCTACAGCAATTTGCAAATATCATAAAAGGTTCTCACTTAGTTGATGGCAAGACATGAGGCAAATGAGACCAAACAAAGTCAACATCTCAATTGGCGGTATGATAGCTCTCCCAAAAGATCTCAGTCTAGAAATGGAAATATGCAATCAAATCATAAAGAAAAGACTGCACCAAAGCATCAGCAAGCAAAAAGCAAAAGCAAAAGATGGCTCGCCAATTTCAAGCCAAGAAGCCTCCACCTCCTGCCATGCCCAAGATTGAAGAAGAAAGCAACAAAAAAAAAAGGGGGGGTTGGAAGACCAGGAAGAGACTAGCAAATCAAGGAAAAAGAAAAGCAAGAAAAACAAAGAGAAGAAAAAGTAGCAGATAAAGAGTAACAAGCTCTGTACTTTTTTTGACAAACAGACGATGCCTTTTTTTTTTGTTTTTTTTTTGGATCAAGCGATGCCTCTTTAAGTCCCAAGACTTTGAATTAATAGTTTAATGGGCTATATATGGTCTAGAAGCTGAAAGTCAGTTCACTGATGAAAACAGTGTATGTGTGTGGCAAAGTTAAAAAATCTGCAAATAATACCATAAGATGTAGGCAAATGCAATTGCTCTAAACTAGTGTGTTGGTTGTCTTCTTAAAAAATCTATCCTATGTTGGAGCAATATGACTAGGTGTGGAAACTTTGAAGTTGATTTCTCAACACCAACCCAAGGTATCTGAAAAATGGGTCAGTGAAGAAACCAGATGATTCTAGTCGGTATTAGTACATATAAGATCGATCCTATCTACAGTTGCAACGACTCTTGTTTTATTTGAGTAAATCATTTCCTGTTAACAACGTAAAGAAGAGAGAGATCCAGAAATTACTGTAATCAGATTCGATGATGCCCAAAATGCAACTATAGCTGCAAACCCCAAACCAACAAGACCTGGCCGATCTTCCGAGTTATCCCACTGTTTCAAATCATAATAAGATCAAGAAAATATTGAGACTGACATTTAAAAAGAAACCAAAATTAACTCGTCATTTCTATGGAATGAAGAAACTACTGCTTAATGTGGAAAAAATAAACTGACCAAACGTTGGAAAACTATAAATTCTTAGCTTATTAGCGGAACATATCGCAGTCAATTATCTCATAGATGAGAAATAGACACCCTTTCTTGCAATTTAATAAAGGAGGAAGCTATGAACTTAGCACACAATTGAAAACCATTAGAGGAAAGAAAAGAAGAATGGAAATATTGCATAAAGATCCAAGCTCACCCAAGCATAACATGATTTGATTTTGCCAAACAATGCTTTTTTGATTGAATAAACACAACACAAACCAGACATAAACAAGATGTGATTACAAGAACACAGAGGGTAAGAGCTTACGACATTCTGAACAGATTTTACAATACTAAGGGAGTTCGAAGACTCCGAGCTTTCCCCAGTAGCCTTCACCACGACAGAAGCACGATTCTGTCTCTCTGCAATGTAAGAAAATTATGCACCTAATATGAGACAACAATGCAGCCAAGGTATGGAATATTTGCATGTCAAATTGAATTTGATATGACACTGAGACTCATAATCATCAACCCCAAAAAATTCCGATAACTTAAACCTAGTGTTGCGGATTCAATTGTTTACTTCAATCAATTCCCCACAGAGTTTCTATTCTAAATTGTTGGGGAGTTCCATTAAGATTACTTCTGTTGACCTTATTTCTTCTTCTTCTTCTTCTATAAATTTCATTACAGAAATTAATATCTTATATACTGCATTAGCTAGCTTATCTGAGTTTTCCAATCCTTTTAAATCTTATAGTCAAATACCATAATTCAACAAATCCTTCCACCATGTAACATGGAAACAGAGAACTTTGATCAGATTGCCCCAATTTTCAACTAAACTAGCTGATTTTCAACTTCACACTTCACTAAAAACAACCAAACAGACACCCTCAACATAAAATTGATTATTATTTAAACTCAGCTCATCAAATAGAATAACTTTTTTAAAGAAAATAAAATAACAAACAAATAAAGCAAAAACTCTCTCAAATAAAACAGAGTAGTTTAACTACAACTCAAATTCCAAAGAAAGTGTTTGTACCCAATTTTGGTCAATAGACCAAAACTGGTTACGTCCCCAAAAAAGGAACATGGCAAGGGCCCAAGCCCAACAATTGTCTAATACCTAAGGAAAGATCAAAATCCAAAGCCCAAAAGCAAAGGGCCCAAAACGATTGGACCACTGACAGAATAAAAAATCGAGAGCCGTTCCAAACCCACGCGAGATTAGAAAAGGAGCATCAGCATTAAATGACGATTTGACTTTTCTCTCTTCCAATAAGAAAAACCAGCCGCCGAAGGAAGCCACCAAGCCAGGTAACAAGCCAACTTGCACATCAAATCGACAAGGACGAAGACGCTTCAGACCAAGGAACCAATTCAAGGAACCAGCGGTTCTCGTCAGAAAGATCAATCTCCCTCTCTACGGACCAGTTCAGAACGTCAAATCAGCAAGCTGACTTTGGACAACAGACAAATATCCTTACCCAGTCATTTGAGACCTCCTCTGCCTTTATAAATAGAGAGCTTCCAGCACAGAAGAATGCGACTCTCTCTCCAAAACCAGACGCAACGTCTCGTAAAAACACTCAAAAAAGCACTCGAGGCACTCCAGTTATCCCGTTTAGATTTCAGATAGCCGGACGATCTCTGTGTTCGTCTTTTTATTTCTCTGCCATTTCCATGGTATGATTAACTTCTGAAAATGTTCAGTTTGATGTCTGTATAATTTAGTCGGCTATGAACCTTGGATCACCATGATAATGTATTTTCATAATTTGAAAGTAATAAGCATGGATCTCTACTGTTTTTGTCATTAATTTAAAAAGTTAAGCGAATGAGAATGATGGAACCCATCCCTAAAGAGCTCTGTTATGTTTATGTTTGCTTCTATTTCTATATCTGCAAAACTTAAGCTATTCCCCCGCTTTCATTTTATTTGAATTATAAATATCACTAAAGGTTTTAGCCCGAATTGGGCCGCATAAGGCTTGAGGGACGCAAACCAGCTGGGCCCGAAAGTCATATAGTTGGGCCCGAAATTGCGGTTAAATTATATAAATATATATATATATATATATATATATATATATATATATATATATATATATATATATATATATATATATATATATACATTTGAACTCAAACTTAGGTCTGTAAACCCACACGAGGCGTTTGCTGACCAAGAACTTTGTCTTTTTCCCTTGCTTGGATAGGTGTTGCTCGCACCAGCCATAGCCGACATATACACAAGAGAAAGAATTGCGAAGTCCTCTTAATTGGGGCATAGAAAAGAACCAACCCAGGCCAGTACCCCACCTGGTGCACAATGGCTTGAACAGAGGTTCAGAAAGAAGGCGCAAACTCCACAAAATATCAACCACGCTCGCTCATACCAGGTCTGTTGGACTGGTCATAATCCAACAGTGGCACGCCTATAAAGAAGAGTCCATGAATCAGAAGAATTTCATAAGTTAGGCCCAAGGCAGGGCTGGACTGGATTTCTTGTCAACCTGATTCAACTTTCAATTTTGTTGAATAGTGAAATAACATCTGCGTGGGCCAAAAAGATACAATCGGGGCATTGGTGTAGGTCTAACAGCTCCGGTATTCTTTCGAGCACGCCCACTACGACATTGGGCGAAAAGAATACTTGACAGGAAAAGAGACCAACATATTTTTTGGCACGCCCAGTGGGACTTTCACTCGTGTATGGTGAGGAGGACCAGAAGGAAAGTCTATATGGCGGAATCCACACAAGCCACTGACGAGAGAAACAAAGGGATCGTGGAAACAGAGTCAATGGAGTCTTCCACAGAGTACCCCTTTGAACGACTGGAAAAAGCCATGAGAGAAGGTTTTCAGACGATGACTACTTCCATGACCAATTCCATGAATCACATGTCCCAGAGCATTGTCCAGACCGTCGAGAAAGGACATGAGAACACAACTCTGCAAGGAAACGAGACTAGGGCTCACCTGAGTCAAACTTCGAACGAATCATACGAATGGCACAAGAGGAGGACGCGCCCAGGAAAGAAAAAGGGCTCCTCGAAAATGAAAACACCCTCGCAGGAGCTCCGAGATATTCTCCGGGTCAGACAAGCGGCCATGCTAACTCAACGTCTCCCAAAATGGTGATAGGAAGTTCTTGCGGAACACCTTTCCAAGTTACTAACGCAGGCACTTCAGACAGAGCACTCGCTGGTCCAATCGCTGCGCAAGCAAGTAGTCCATCTAAGGAACCGGGAGGTCAGCGGTTCACACCTTCTGGTAACTCTTCCAAATATCAAGCACCAAGAACCGACGAGATCGCCTTACCACCAGGACCCGTCCGGAAGAATATGTACGCTGAGAAATGGAGAGAACCTGTAGGATTCAACGTCCATATTGCCCACAACAACAGTAATAGTGGGGGTAACGGACGGGCCAGGCGAGATCATGCAAGGACCGCCGAGCAATCTCAAGATTCTGGCGACGAAGACGAGGCAGGACAGAACCCTCAGGCCGCTATCGAGCCACCTCCGGTATTCCATCCGGACGAGGCCATACGAAATGAAATAGAGGGGCTACGGCAGCTCGTTTATAATGGTCAAGCCGGAATCAGAAGGGCGGCTCGACCCACATACCAGAAGCCATATCCTGCATACATCGATGATTTGCCCTTCCCAAGGGGATTCAAGGTACCAAATTTCAGCTTATTCAACGGAGAAGATTTGTACGCATCTGCATTAGAACATATTGGGCGCTTCTCGGCCCAATGCGTTGCTATTGAAACCCAACCTCTTCTGAAACTGAGATTGTTCGGGAGTTCCCTCTCGGGCCAAGCATTCACATGGTATTCAAATTTGAGCCCGAATTCTATTACAGGATGGGCAGAGATGGAAGGAGCTTTTATGGAGCAATATTATCGGCCCGAACCTGAAGTCACTATCAATGACCTGACGGATATGAAGCAGGGAGAACATGAAACGGTACAAGATTTCATCGCCCGTTTTAAGAAGCTCAAGATGAAATGCAAAATCCCCATGGATGAGAAGCACTTCATCAAGATGGCCCAGAACGCTCTCAGGCTACCCCTTCGAAAGAAATTCGATGATCAGGAGTTTATGGACTTGCAAGACGTGGCTCAACGAGCTGGGAAATATGAACTGTTGCTCCAGGAAGAGGCGCAAAGAAGGAACAGTTCAAGGCCCATCTACTTCAAAAACCCAGTCCACCATCTGGAAGTCATCAATGAATTTGCTGAAGCTAGCGAGGAGAACGTCGGTCCGGAGGTATCACTCGCGGAGATTGTTCAAATAAAGAATCCAATCACCTGCAAGGCAGTAATAAGACCTGGAAAAGAGCAGCGGAGTAATCCTCCACCGACCGGAGGTTTCGTGCCTTACAAGCAAAAACATAAATCATATTCCTTCGATCTCTCCAAAGCGGAAAATATCTTTGACGAACTGCTCAGGGGGAAGGTGATCAAACTGGACGAGAAACACGTATTTCCAAAGCAAGAAGAAGTGAAAGGCAAATTGTTTTATAAGTGGCATAATTCCTTTTCTCATGCTATTAATAATTGTGTTCAGTTCAGGGATGCCATCCAGGATCTCATTAACGAAGGCAAGATCCTCCTGAACAAACCAACCTCGATGAGAGTCGACAACGAGCCGTTTCCCACTCATATGATTGGGGTCAACTGGCCCGAAAGACAGAATAAGAGGAGGATCATAGTGGATATTGAGAAAGCAAGAAAGGCTAGCTCGTCATTGATAGAAAGACCAAAAGCAACCATCACGGCCGGTATCGTGATGTGCAGCCGATGCAAATGCGAGTGCGAGCTCGAGATACCTGCTGCAGGAGGAAACATAGATGAACGATTACTTCAAAACACGGTCGAAGATGACCAGAACTACCATAGGTCCGAAGCCCGAAACTATGGCCCTTTTAGCCCACGACTGGGCCCGAAAGGTAATTTTGAAAAATTTCGAGAGGTAAACGGAAAAGCCACCCAAGAACCATTCATACCGAAGAATGCCGAACGCATGAGGTTAGAAGATAGAGACAAATGGCGCACAAGATTGGTCCGACCTGAATCCGGGGCATCATCTGCGCAACCTGGGAAGATGCGTGTTCGAAATGAAGGAAAAAGCAGACCATCCACCACATCCAACTCGACCAATGTAAAGCCAATCGAGCCTGAAAAAATTGCAACGGTCCGAAACGGCAGATGGTACCTGGTGGGAAGAGGAGGCAAGCCCGAAAGGGAACTGACCAATACCCAGGCCCGGAGAGTCAGGAGGCAATATGGGAAGGCTAGAAGACATTTGGAAAGCCAAGCCGTCAACCTTGATTCTGTTACCAACACCGAAGACAGGGATTATGAAGTACAAAGTAGAAAGCGACCAACCACTGGAGTCCTTAGACCGAAAGCATCCCCACCTTTCCCAAAGATCTAGGAAGAGCAGGAGCCAAGAGAGTCAAAGCCACAACACCGTGCTTCAGCTGATCAGTCATCACTTCACTCAAAATTACCAAGGCTCTCAATAGGCAAAACTATCCTCAAGCGCCCTGCGAGGGTCGAAAGTGAGGCCGTTTCGCACGATCAGAATACTACAGAAATAATGGCAGCAAGGCACGAAGGCGGACCATCAAGGTCCGGTTTAAAGGTGATAATGCCGCAAAAGATGATTCGGGCCAAGTTATCCATGGAAGAAGAAGAAGAAGATGATAACATGTCCGAAGAAGAGGATGATGATTGGTTGAACTATGAACTCGATCATGAGGAGTTTAAAGCCGCCTTGGGATTAAAAATCGGAGGCAAAGAAGAAGGTGAGCAGCCTAATTACACCCCAGCCTTAACGTTCGGAACCTTGGAAGGGGACCCAAGGGCCACTGTCGCAACAGGACAGGCTGCAGACCCAACAACCTCAGGAATCGCCACAAAGAAAGAATGTCGGGAAAATCAACCTATGGAAGTTGAACCGACGCATGCTGTTCAGAGAACTATGCCCATAAATATGGTGTACGTCCTCCCAGCTTTCTATAGATCACAAGAGGATCAGCCATGGAGGGCGATAGTCTGGTTGGGGATCACCCGTCCGCATTGATACACATAATCGATGATCATGATGAAAGGCCTGAAATTTTGAAGATAAATGAATCAAGCACAGCTGGAAAAATGGAAAATTCCAAGGAAGGAATTCCTCAGGTATTCTTCACCAGACCAACCCGAGCCATGACAAAGCATTTGAGACCCTTGTTCATCTCCGCCAGAATCAACGGTGTACCATTTAAGAAGGTGCTAATCGACGGAGGAGCTGCTGTGAATATCTTACCATTCAAAAGATTAGAGAAGCTAGGAAAGAACAAGGCAGACCTCATCCCACAGATTTGACTGTATCTAACTTCGCAGGGACCATTGCTGCCACCCATGGCATTCTGGTAGCTGAATTTGAAGTCGGATCTAAGAATCTGATGGTATCATATTTGGTGGTAGATAGCACGTCATCCTACCATGTTTTAATGGGCAGGGATTGGATTCATCAGAGCATGTCGATACCATCTTCCCTTCAGCAAGAGTTACTGATGTGGGATGAAGAGTTAGAGGATTATGAAATGATAAAGGCAGATCCACAGCCATTCCTGCCATCTGCCAATAGCATTGACGCACGGTTTTATAACGAGGACATAGCTCCTCTCACCATTCCAGAACTAATCAAGAACGGCCACTCTCCAGTAGTGATGGCCCAGAAGTTCATCCAGCAGGGCCTCATTTTCTCAGCAGAGGAATGGGAAAGGCCCCAAGTATCCTTCGCCAATTCCTATGGATAAACACGACCTATAGGAGCAAGAGCCGCCTCTGGCAGAAACATCTCTAGTGGGACGGCTGCAAACGGAAGAGGTAATGCAAGAAGAATTAGGAATGGATCCAACCAACTACATGGCTGAATTTGTTTCTAAAGATAACTGGGCCGAATCCGCAGGGCTGAATGAGGAACTCCAATTAGGGCCCACTAAGCTCAGCACGACACCTCCAGAAATTCAAGACCCTCTTGAAGGAATTAATTTAGGAACTGATGAGGATCCAAGGCCAACATTCATCAGTGGCCTCTTGGACCCTAGCATCAAGAAAGAACTAATTTCTCTCCTCCAAGAATTCAGAGATTGTTTCGCTTGGCATTACCATGAAATGCCAGGACTGGATAGGAGTTTGGTAGAACACCGATTGCCCATAAAAGAGGGCTATAAACCAGTAAAGCAGCTAAAGCGAAGGATGTCAGTCGAAACCGAGTTGAAGGTAAAAGAAGAGATCCAGAGATTATTAAGGGCAGGATTCATTAGGCCAGCCCGGTATGTCGAATGGTTGGCAAACATCGTGCCCGTTCTCAAAAAGGTCACCAAGGCTGTCAGAGTATGTGTCGACTACAGAAACCTGAACGAAGCTACCCCAAAGGACGAATACCCTATGCCAATGGCTGATATGCTGATTGATGGAGCAGCGCGTAACAAGATTCTGTCATTCATGGATGGCAACGCAGGGTATAACCAGATCATGGTCGCTGAAGAAGATATTCATAAGACAGCATTCAGATGCCCAGGACACGTGGGAGCATATGAATATCTGGTCATGCCCTTCGGGCTGAAAAATGCAGGGGCCACATATCAAAGGGCAATGAACGCCATTTTCCATGATATGATCGAACACACCCTGGAAGTATATATAGACGACGTGGTCATCAAATCAAAGGAGCAGGAGGATCATGTGGAAGACCTCAGAAAAGCTTTCATCAGAATGAGGAAGCATCAACTGAAAATGAACCCAAAAAAATGCGCTTTCGGCGTCCAGGCGGGAAACTTCCTGGGTTTTCTGGTTCATCAGAGGGGCATCGAAGTGGATAAGAATAAAGCCAAGGCAATCATTGACGCCCCTGTTCCTCGCAGCAAGAAAGAATTGCAGAGTCTGCTCGGAAAAATCAATTTCCTCAAGCGATTCATCGCCAATTCGGCCGGGAAGATCCAACCTTTTTCTTCGTTGCTGAGAATAAAGGACAAGGATCCATTCCTATGGGGGCCAATCCAACAGGAGGCATTCGATCAGATAAAGAAATACCTGAGTAACCCACCAGTCCTCACGCCTCCAAGAAAGGGCGTCCCTCTAAAATTGTATATTTCTGCTTCAGATAGCTCTATCGGTAGTTTGTTAGCCCAAGACAATGTAGAGGGCAAGGAACAAGCTGTATTTTATCTGAGTAGAATATTACAGGAGGTTGAGACTCGTTATTCTGCCATTGAAAAGCTCTGCCTTGCGTTGTATTTCACAGCAGTAAAGTTGCGTCACTACATGCTTCCTTTTACTGTTCATATAATAGCCAAAACTGATCTAATTAAATACATGCTCAATAGACCTGTCCTAAGGGGACGATTAGGAAAATGGATTCTGGCTCTTTCAGAATTCAGTTTCAGATATGTTCCCCAGAAGGCAGTCAAAGGGCAGGCTATTGCGGACTTCTTAGCTGCCCATCCTTGCGTCGAAATTGAGGATTTAAGCGCTATGGAAATAGCCAACCTAGGTTTTCCGCTCGAGCAGAGAGCTCCAAAAATGAAAATCAAGAATGTTTTTGGGAAGTTACCCAGTCAGCAAGGAAAGGTTTTGATCCCTGTAAAAACTGTCCAGATCAAGCCATGGAAATTATTTTTCGACGGCTCAAGGTCGGAATCGACGGCTGGTGCAGGCATTGTTATTGAGGATCCATTTGGAGCCAAGTATGCATATTCATTTCAGCTCGATTTTGACAGTACCAACAATAGGGCCGAATATGAAGCTCTGATTATCGGCCTGGAAATGGTACTAGAGCTCGGGGTTACCCACCTGGAGGTCTTTGGAGACTCTCAGTTAATAATCAGGCAGTTGACAAATGAATATAAATGCAGGGATCCAACTATGGCAGCCTACTATGTCGCAGCTCGCAACCTGAGCTCTATGTTCAAAGAAATACCAGTCAAATATGTCCCACGAAACGACAACTTGGCGGCCAATGAAATGGCACAAATAGCATCTGGCATCCAGATACAAGAACACCAATCCGAAAGGATCATTAAAGTTCAGAAGAGGTCATTGCCTTCGATCCTCAGCAGAGGAATGGATCTCGAAATAAATACAAATGAAGTGCAGGTCGGAGACTGGAGAAAACCTCTGATCGATTACCTGAACAACCCATCTCCAAGGGTGAGCAGGAAAGTCAAGTACCACGCCACCAAATTCCTAATCATGAATGGAGATTTGTTCCGACGGACCAATGAAGGAGTCCTCTTGAGATGTCTAGGACCGAAAGAGTCTATGAGGGTCATGGGAGAAATTCATGAAGGATCCTGTGGTGCTCACCAATCCGAAAAAAAGATGCGATGGCTAATTAAAAGATATGGCTATTTTTGGCCAACTATGGAAAAGGACTGCTTTAACTACGCCAAAGGTTGCGAAGATTGTCAAAGGAATGGTCCGATACAGCACCTGCCAGCTGTCCCTTTGAATCCGATCGTCAAACCTCGACCTTTCAGAGGATGGGCTATGGATTTTGTAGGCAAAATCGTGCCCAGTTCGAGTAATGAGCACACATTCATTATCGTGGCCACCGATTATTTCACAAAATGGGTGGAGGCGAGTGCAGTCAAATCCATATCTTCCTCAATAGTGATCGCCTTCATTAAACAACACATCATCCACAGGTTTGGAATTCCAGAAACAATCACGACTGACAGGGGCACATCCTTCATTTCCAAGGAAATCCAGGACTTTTCGGACGCCTACGGCATTAAATTCGTACAATCCAGTCCCTATTTCCCACGGGCAAACGGTCAGGCAGAATCTACTAACAAAGTCTTGATCAACATCATCAAAAAGATGGCCGAGAGCAACCCTAGGGACTGGCACAAAAGGTTATCCAAGGCGCTTTGGGCGGATCGGACCTCAAAAAAGACATCCATCGGTACTACCCCTTTTGCATTGACGTACGGTCACGATGCAGTTCTGCCAGTTGAAATCAACGTGCAATCTCTACGCCTAGAGAAACAACCTGACATGGATGACGCAGCTTATATCGAATCCATGATGAAGGAATTGGAGGAGTTAAGCCCGATTCGGGCCAAGGCCTTAAATCATCTCATGATAGGAAAACAGGCAGTGGCTTGGGCTTACAAAGGGTCCGAGGAAAGACTTTTGAAGAAGGAGAGCTCGTCTGGCGAGCTATTCTACCCCTAGGAGCCCACGTGTCAGGATTCGGGAAGTGGAGCCCAACTTGGGAAGGTCCATTTCTGGTGAACAGAATCTTGGGAAAAGGGGCTTACCTACTGCAGGACAGGGACGGAACCCTCCACCAACACCCTATTAACGGGTAATGGTTAAAAAAGTTCATTCCTTCTTTATGGGAAGCAACATGCATCGATTTTAGTAATGACCAAGGGGGTAACGCATGATGCAAAATCTTGTTGGCTAAGAGGTTGTAACTAATTACCCGCATTAAGGGTGAACATGTATGGACAAAAGCTTGTTGAAATTTTATATAGCCCACTTGCAGTCTCATACTTAATTAATCATCCATCATCAAAAGCATTCAAAGGGCAAATAAAAGAGTAGAAAATTAACAAAGACGTCCGAAACAAGTTTAAATAAAGTTTACACCAGCAGATCTAACAGGGTCTTGATCTTGTCCGAAAAATGCAGCACGTCCACGCGCAGCCGATCCACACGGATTTTCTTCAGTTTTTCATTCCACAATTCCAGCCCAACATCCATGTCCGCCTTATCCAGATCTTCTTTAGCCGAGGACAGAATAGTGAGCATTTGGTCCGCCGCATCCTGAAGCTCTCTCTTCTGCACTTGCACTCTTGCCAGTCGAGCCTCTGAAGTTTTCAAACGCCAACACACTTGCTTCAGCAGTGCGTCCTGTTCATTCAGCTCCTGGTGTTGCGCCTCCATCGGATGTTTGCAGCAATGGATCATCGTGTTTGAATTTACCAGCGAGGGCTTCCAAATTAGTCTTGGCAGTCTCGCAGAAGGTTGCGAAATCAGGGCAGGCACGACAAATGGAGTCTAAAGCGCTAAGAACTTTGGCACCTTGCTCGTCCGCCACTTTATCTTCCAAAGGCAGCGCTAGCCACTTCCCTAGCAAAATCTTCGCTCTTGCATTAGAAATGAAGGTGCTGTCAGAACTCCCAGTACCTGAGTCTCCTGGTGCCTTCACATGCGCAGAACCAAAGGTAGGTTCAGTGGTAGATGTGGCAGCCGGCACCTTGGGTGAATCTTCTTGGGCTCGGGGGGCATTATCTTGTGGGGCATTCCCTCCTTGGTCATTCTTCTCGGCCAGAGTTTCTGCTGTAGGGCTTTTCGTCATAGGGGTAGCTTCTTCGGGCACCTCTTTGTCAGGACTAATAGTCTCAGTTGGAAAGGAAGAAGATGAAGCTACCTGCAACAAATCCACATGTCAAAAGATACTTCCCAAGAATCATTATGCAGAGGTGTTTATTCAGACCATACCTTGGTCCGATTGTCCACCCCACTTATGCCTCTACTTTGGGCCTCCTCCACTTGTGGGACCGGCCCAGCAACCTAAGGAACCATGTATTAGTGTTGTTTCTATATAGTTTTTTTTTTTTTTATAAAAAAAAAAAAACGGTCATCACTTACCTCAGCAGCAGAGACAACTTCAGCAACTCTTCCCCTGGACCCATCACTGGGAAAAACAGTACTTGACGGCGGAATAATCAGAGGAGAAGAAGAAACAGGAACTTGCAAAACGAATCAGAAGAATAAGCAAACCCAGAAAGAAAATAGAGGCAAATCAAGGAAATTTAGAGGCCCACCGGAGCAGCTCCAGGAGCCTCAACAGAAGAAACTTTGGCCCGCTTGCTTGAGGCCACTTTGGGCTGAACCTTTTCTTTCACACCACTCCTAGCTTCTTCTGGCTGAGACCTCTTCTTGGCAGCCACACGAACACCTGTTTAACCAACAATCGGACCAGAATTTAGAGGCATGAGTAAATTGGTCTATCCAAGAGGCAAATTTTTTTTTATTTATTATTTTTTACCTTGGGGAGAAGAGGATGGAAGATTACCACCGGCCTGCGAAGCGAGAGAAATGGGAGCTCTTTCCTTCTGTTTTCGCTGAACGACAACAGGGGTCCTCAGTCCACCAGCAATTCCCTGCCCCAAGGTGGTCAACTGGCTGGGCGTGCAGAAGGACTGATAGTTGACCGAAACTGCATTGGGAAATAGAAATAATT
The DNA here is from genome assembly GCF_965620075.1 of Prunus avium. Lineage (NCBI taxonomy): Eukaryota > Viridiplantae > Streptophyta > Magnoliopsida > Rosales > Rosaceae > Prunus > Prunus avium. The sequence goes on from NC_142286.1 coordinate 5,369,388, forward strand.
ACGCCTAAGTTAAGAAAAAAGGACAAAAGCAAGACTCTTACCAGTTAAGGATAGCTGGTTATTTTCCGCAATTTGTTCAAGTAAAATCCGTCTGTCTTCGATCTTGAGATCCCTCCGAAAGGGACAGTTCTTGAAAGCTCTCGGATACGCCTCATGCAGGGGCCCATACCTGCTTAAACAATGATCCCACCAGACTTGGAAGGATTGAGTACAGCAGCAGTCAGGATCATAAGGCCTCAACTCCAGAATTCGGGCTGATTCTCTAATCTTGGCTCGAACGCCCAAGAGATCATCCTTACTTAGCTTGGGGAATCTGTAGGACGAACCCTTATTAATAAGGGAATAGTCCAATTCAGGGATCACTTGGGGGCATCCAAATTGTCTGCTGAAAAACTGAGGACTGTAGGCCTCTACCCCATATTGGTAGTTTCTGGAGTCCATCCTCCCACCACAGGGCAAGTCACGCGTTTGCAGGCAGGAGAAAATGTCCATATTCTCAAAAGCCAAGGGGGCTCTGCCACTTCGAGGACCTTGGCAGATTGATCGAGTCTCGAACCAAGGCGAACCCTTTTTCAGATTCATCAGCCACTGGAAAGCATGCCTAGTCCTCCGACATAAAAAGAAGGTAAAACACTCTTCAGTGGTCTTACCAGAAGCAGTGCTTAACAATAATTCCCTCAAAGGCACGGTGTTAGAAGCAACCCGCAGCTTTCGGGCCCGCAGTTCAGGAAAAGTCCACTGAAGACAGACCTGAACCATCCATAAGGGTCCCTTCACGTTCAGATTGATGGGTTCCACTGTCGCCTCCCTCAAGGCTATGTAAATGGAGGCCAGAATCAAGGGACTAGTGGCAATGTCCCTATAAGAAGACAAGCCTTCAGCCAAATGGAGCCACTCCATAGTGATACAATTGGAAGCACTAGGAAAGATGAACCTGTTCAACCAGTATAACAGGAACATCACATGCTCCCCATCTGGATAGTCAATTTCCTGATCCATAAAAGTCCCCATGAAAGCCCCATAGGCCCGATTAGAATCAATCAAACTGATAAGAACCTCGAGGTTCTTCTTTCTCTCCTTCTCCTGAGAAGGGCCATCCTCAAAGTCCCCCGACCAATCAGCACTCCGCCCATGCGGTCGAAATCCAAAAATCACGGCAAGATCAAGGATGGAAATCGACATAGGCCCGACCCCAAAATCGAAGGTGTTGGAAGCACTGTTCCAAAAGACCAGGGCCGAACCTAGAAGAGGAGAATCGGCATGTGGTTGAATGTCGGAGCAAGTGATGGCCTGATAAATACCGTTATCAAGCCAGCGATCCCTGTATCGAGGCTCCATTCTCTTCACCCAGTTTGCCCACCGTAGTTCAACACTTGACACATCGATTTTTGGGAAGAACCGGGGAAGCATTTTGTTCCAATTTGACCAGTCGACACCCCCTTCGCGACAGACCGGCAACGGAGCACGAACAAGATGCACCTCGTAGTTCCAAAGCTGATCAGATTTCTGGTCAAAGTACCGAGGGCCTAATATGCAGTGGGCATTTGCAAAGCTGATGGCATCTTTGCACAAAAAGAACTGGGCACGGCCAGCAGCAAACCTTTCGACCCAGCGGTCAAAAACGGCGGCAAAAGTGTTTACTCCCGTCCCGGAAAGAAACGGCGGTCCGGCGGAAGCGGTACCGGAAGAAGAGGTATCAGGAACAGAGGTCGATGATTTCTTAGGCGCCATTTTTCAGAAAACACTGGAAACGAATAGGAATTCAAAAGTTCGAAAGGAAGAAAGAAGTTGAAAATTTTCGCTCTAAGGAAAATACGGACTCTTTTGACACGATTTCGAAAAGACAGGAAATGGAAAGGCGGAAGAAGGGGGAAGGCTCGTGTCAGACATTTAAAGCCCGACACGACCTTTCAATTCAGCCGCCTGACAAGTTTCCATCAGCGTGACACGTGTTCAAAAAAAGGGCATGATGGGTTCAAGGCGCGACACTCCACGAGGCATCGCTTGAGGACCCGACGCGTAACGGACAAAAAGCCCACTTTATGAGAATAGGCCCAAAAAACAACTGTGGAAGGGCTTTTTATTCCTTAAAAACGAATATTGGTACCAGGTTTGTACACATTGGGATTAAATGACCACTCAACTGAAATTCGATTTGCCTAAAATCGTAGTTATTGAGCCAATTAATGGTTGGATGAAAATAACTGTCAAAGACAAATTAAAGGAGAAAGAGTACCATGGCATGGTCTAGAACATAATAATGTCTACAGGCCAAAATAAAATTACAATAACTGGAATTTAAGCGATAAATTCTAAAATTGTGGAAATTAAGTCCGACAAATTGTCCATATCCAAGTCAAGGGCCCGCCGCGTAGAGGTTAATTTCTTGCTGGCCAATCTGGCCCGAAAGGTGCGAGAAGTCAAATCTTGAATAACAGGTTCACTGGCCGCAATTCGGGCCCGAATGGCCGCAATTCGGGCCCGAATGTCCGCCATCTTGGCTTCCAGCTCAGCCCTCAATTTGTGATCGGCAGAAATTTCATCCTTCAAAGCAACCTCCTCCTGCTCCAACGCCTCAAGCCTGTCCAGAACCTCCTCCGCCGCTTCAACAGCTTCTACAAATCCTTCTCTGCGATCACAATGATCTTCCAGAATCTATTCAGGATTTGCCACAGAGGGAAGGATACTTTTGATAACGCAGATATGCTTCAGTGTCTTGCTTAGCCATCGGTCCAAGTGATTGCACGTCGGGGCAATATGTGGCTTCACTTCAGCAATCTGACAGAGAAGAGGCTGAATCTTCGAAAGGGTATCATGATCCTCCACAGGATCGAAAGTTGGAGCCCTAATCGTGTTCCACAAAACCTTAAGCCCTTCCACTGCGTTAGCAAGCACCACATTCGGCTTGCTCAAGGTCATCAGGACTTTCCTACCCTCTGTACTTGTAAGGTTGATAGCACGTCTGGACTGGGGCCCGAAAGCCCCAGATGCTCCAAGATTTGAAAAAATAGGGCGGTTCATGTGGGTCATAGCTGAATTTGGTGCGGGCAGAGGATCATAAGGGGGAAGGTCAACTCCTTCCTCGAGCTTGATAGTCTTCACTTTCAGAGTAATTTTTTGGGGGCGCCCATCGTCTGTAAAAGGGCCCGTAACCCTCTCTTTGCCTGGGCGCTGCAATCGTAAACAACAATCTCAGATAGGTATTGAAGGAAACCGAGGAAAATTCGAGCAAGGTCGAAAAGTCGAACCTGAGGAACTGGAATGGAATCCAGTTCTGGTTCATCTCCTTCGCTAGAAAAGGAATCCATTCTCGCCCTCTTTTCACTAACACCTGGGACCAGAAATAAGTAATTTTGTTTAAAAACTCGTTTATCAAGGGCAAGAATGACTTAAAAAAGGGAGAAATTCGAACCTCCTTCAGGATTGACGTTCTCAGAGCCCAGCGAGGGTGGAGCCCTTCGCTTTCTCTAAAGGGGCAAGTCACCTCCCTCCTCTTCTTCTTCTTCTTCTTCTTCCTCTACCAGAGGGGCCTTTCCTTTATCTAAGGCTTGATGGACCGGGGCCAGAAGGGTCAGAAGAAAGGGGAGGGGCAAAGGATTCCTCCACTTTTGCACCTGAAGCAGCATCGCCAGAAGGGGTGACGTCAGCCCGAGCTGCGGTAAGGAAAAACGACCCATATCAGGAAAAGGTATCGGAAAAGAGATGAAGGGATCCTGCGAGTAAGATTAATCAGGGTCTTACCAGTGGTTTCTGGAACAAGAGGTTCGCCTTGAATCGTCTCTGTCAATCACAAAAAACAATCCAGATTGTTAGAAATTGACAAATCAAGATTAAAAAAGAAAGCCAAAGTCTCAGACACCCACATACTACTGCTATACCCTGGAGATGCAGCAGCCTCCTCCTCATGGACTTTTCTTCGTCATCCGTCATCTCTCGGGCAAAAGGGCAACCTTGAAAAGCGGAGTCGTGGAAAAGCTTGGCAGGTTCAGGAAGCCAGGAAAATAATCTCCCCTCCCAAAATTCATGGAAGTTTGAAGTGCATAGTGAAGAGGGAGTATACGGAGGCACTTTGGCCCTGACAGTTCGGCTCTTCCACAACCGTATTAATTTTACCGCTTCAGGTCTCAGAGCCAAATTGCGCCAGCAGCTGCCCTTGTTAGCAGAGCTGTATCTCAATTCGGGGATAGGTTGGACAAACCCAAATTGCCAGCTGACAAATTGAGGGTTGTAAGCTTCAACTCCATAGCTGCACCTTTTGTCATTCATGACCCCTTCGAAGGAAAGGTCCCTATTAACCAAGCAAGAGAGGCTCATGTCAGCATGGAGCTGAGACCGGAAATTTTTCAATTCCCTCCACTGACTAGGAGCTTGGTGAAGGCCGCCGTCTGCGAACCAAGGAAGGTCGCAGCCAAGGGAACAAAACCAAATTTCACTGGGACGCCTTCTTCATTCCCGGAAAAAGACAAAGCACTCCTCGCTGCTGACCAATCTCTTCGGAGCGATGGCTAGAGCGATGGCAGGGACTTCGTCTTCAAGATACACCAAATCTTCGGTCCCAAGCTCTGGGAAGTACCACTCCAGCCATACTTGGACCATCCAGATAGGCCCACACACAGCAAGGTCAAGAGGATTGATCGTTATCTGGTAAAGGCAGTGGTAAAGCGACGCCAACATAAAAGGGCCAGTAGCCAGACCCGACTCGTTGTGAAGGGCTTCAGCCAGATGCATGTACTCGGGGCTGACACTGCCATCCACATTGGGGAAGATGAATCGGTTGAGCCAGAACAGCAGAAACATCATGTGCTCCTGTTCACGGTCAGCCATGCCTTAGAAAGTCATCATAAAACCAGAATAGGTTTTCAGGCGAAGAACCTCGGCTTTGCTCGCCTTCATCGGAACTTTGGCCCGCCGATTCTCCAGTTCATAGTCGCCCAGCGCATCAATATTTCCGCCCTAGGGCTTGAAGCCAAAGAGGGCCGCCATGTCCAGAACAGTGGGGGTCATAGGACCTGGCCCGAAGGCAAATGTGTTTGAAGTGCTATCCCAGAATCAGAGAGCGGCCCCCAACAGCGAAGGGTTCAGATTAATCCTGTTTTTTGACAGCAGAATGGCGTAGAAAATCCCATTTCGCTTCCAAACGTCTGAAAATAAGGGCTTCATCTCGTCTACCCAATCTGACCAAGAAAAGTAGACTTCAGACACAGGAAGGCCAGGATTGGAGCCCAACCGCTCCAGATTGGCTTCCCAGGAGCTCCAATCAATGTCCTCCAAGCCATACGCGAATGGAGCGCGAACCAACCGAGTATCTAGCGAAAGAAGAGCTTCGGGTTTGGCTTGAAGATAGTAAGGACCCAGAAACGGCGTCTGGAATGGGCCTCTCAAGGTTATCGGAAAATGGGAATAGACCGGCGACAGGACGTCCGTCTGTTCCTGAGCAAGGGTTGAAAGGAACTCATCAGCGTGTTCCGTTGCGGCCTGCTCGGAGAGCCACTCAGGAACTCCGGTGGAGACTTTCGCAGCCTTTGATTTCTTAGGAGCCAGGGCAAAAAATTCTTTTTCTGGTTTAGGTTTCTCTGAAGGAAGGGGAAAGGACGATGAGCGCGAAAGCAAGTGGAAAGAAGATGTGCGTATTGAGCAAACAACTTCAAAAAAGAAGAAGCTAAGAGGTTTTTGACAGGCCGAATTAATTGCCAGACGTGATAGGACAGTTGCTGTCACGAACTTGGCGCGTTACTTTCAAAAATTCTCTTTTCGTACGATTGGACATCGTAGGAAGCTGGGGGTCAATTTTAATAGACTTGACCCAAGCCCATTAAAACCGGGGGGCAATGTTTGTACCCAATTTTGGTCAATAGACCAAAACTGGTTACGTCCCCAAAAAAGGAACATGGCAAGGGCCCAAGCCCAACAATTGTCTAATACCTAAGGAAATATCAAAATCCAAAGCCCAAAAGCAAAGGGCCCAAAACGATTGGACCACTCACAGAATAAAAAATCGAGAGCCGTTCCAAACCCACGCGAGATTAGAAAAGGAACATCAGCATTAAATGACGATTTGACTTTTCTCTCTTCCAATAAGAAAAACCAGCCGTCGAAGGAAGCCACCAAGCCAGGTAAGAAGCCAACTTGCACATCAAATCGACAAGGACGAAGACGCTTCAGACCAAGGAACCAATTCAAGGAACCAGCGGTTCTCGTCAGAAAGATCAATCTCCCTCTCTACGGACCAGTTCAGAACGTCAAATCAGCAAGCTGACTTTGGACAACAGACAAATATCCTTATCCAGTCATTTGAGACCTCCTCTGCCTCTATAAATAGAGAGCTTCCAGCACAGAAGAAGGCGACTCTCTCTCTAAAACCAGACGCAACGTCTCGTAAAAACACTCCAAAAAGCACTCGAGGCACTCCAGTTATCTCGTTTAGATTTCAGATAGCCGGACGATCTCTGTGTTCGTCTTTTTATTTCTCTGCCATTTCCATGGTATGATTAACTTCTGAAAATGTTCAGTTTGATGTCTGTATAATTTAGTCGGCTATGAACCTTGGATCACCATGATAATGTATTTTCATAATTTGAAAGTAATAAGCATGGATCTCTACTGTTTCTGTCATTAATTTAAAAAGTTAAGCGAATGAGAATGATGGAACCGATACCTAAAGAGCTCAGTTATGTTTATGTTTGCTTCTATTTCTATATCTTCAAAACTTAAGCTATTCCCCCGCTTTCATTTTATTTGAATTATAAATATCACTAAAGGTTTTAGCCCGAATCGGGCCGCATAAGGCTTGAGGGACGCAAACCAGCTGGGCCCGAAAGTCATATAGTTGGGCCCGAAATTGCGGTTAAATTATATAAATATATATATACATTTGAACTCAAACTTAGGTCTGTAAACCCACACGAGGCGTTTGCTGACCAAGAACTTTGTCTTTTTCCCTTGCTTGGATAGGTGTTGCTCGCACCAGCCATAGCCGACATATACACGAGAGAAAGAATTGCGAAGTCCTCTTAACTGGGGCATAGAAAAGAACCAACCCAGGCTAGTACCCCACCTGGTGCACAATGGCTTGAACAGAGGTTCAGAAAGAAGGCGCAAACTCCACAAAATATCAACCACGCTCGCTCATACCAGGTATGTTGGACTGGTCATAATCCAACAGTGGCACGCCTATAAAGAAGAGTCCATGAATCAGAAGAATTTCATAAGTTAGGCCCAAGGCAGGGCTGGACTGGATTTCTTGTCAACCTGATTCAACTTTCAATTTTGTTGAATAGTGAAATAACATCTGCGTGGGCCAAAAGGATACAATCGGGGCATTGGTGTAGGTCTAACAGCTCCGGTATTCTTTCGAGCACGCCCACTACGACATTGGGCGAAAAGAATACTTGACAGGAAAAGAGACCAACAGAAAGAAAAAAACCCAAAAGAGCAGCTTCGGTATCTCTGAGGAGGCTCACCTCTAAAGGAAGAAACTGGGAGTTTTGGAAGAGCTCTGAAGAAGGTATTATTTCTACCATGGGCTCCAAAAGTGGTGGAGGCAAGCTTGCAATAATGGACGCCATGCTACCTGAAGAAAACTCCAACAAAATGTGCGCAAATGGGAAAAACAAAACTAAAAATTCAAAGAAATGGATTTCCCGTTTGAAGTCCAAAGAGTCTCAGATGACCGAAAACAAGACCAAAAGCTTCTGTAACTTGTGAATAAGATTGATAGTGCTCTAGATACCACTCAATTTTTAAATTTTTTTTTTCTTAAAAAATTTATGGAAGGCATATTCTCTTATTTAAGGAAACTAGTACAACTACTTCATTAATAAATGGGTTATTCGTAGCAATGGTCCCTGAACTATACTCGAAGTTACATTTTGGTCACTCAACTCAAATATTAGTTGCAGAGGTCACTCACTTGGGTGTTGTGTTGCACTATTAGTCCCTACCGTCAAGTGTGTGACTTTTTTTGTTTAAAATGATGACGTGACAATAGGCCTCATCATTTGGCCCACAGGCTCATGGGCCTATGTTGCGTAGATTCAGCTGCACCAAAATGGATTCAGCTGCATCCTCAACTTGTGATACTCGCAAGTGCACGAGCCGTTGGTAGTTTAGCATATGTAAGTGCGAGGTCGATTCCACAGGGATTGGTGATTGAATGATCCAATTCAATTTTCCTACACAAAACAAAAATGAAAACAAAAGGAACAAAACAAGAAGAAAGAATGTACATTACAAGAAAAATAAATTACAACTAAGAAAACATTAAGGAAACTAAGAGAACTTTGAGGAAGAAAGGAAGTGTTTGAGAACTTTGAGGAGGGAGAAGAAAGTGTTTGGGAACTTTAGAGAATTTTGGAAGAACATGTGTTTGAGAGCTTTGAGGATTTTGGAAGGGAATGTGTTTAAGACATGGGGAATTTGGAAGAGAGTGTTTGAGAACTTGGAGGATTTGGAGAAGAAAGTAGAGAGGTGTTTTGAGAGCTTTGTGGATTTTGGAAGAGAGTGTTTAGGAACTTTGAGAATTTGGAAGAGAGTGGTTGAGAACTTGGAGGATGTTTGTTTGTGAACTTGGAGAATTTGAGAACTTAGGGAAGGAAGAGAAATGTATTTGTGAAGTGTTTGAGACATGGAGACTTTTGGAAGAGAAGGGAAGTAGAGAGATGTTTGAGAACTTTGAGGATTTTGGAAGAACATGTGTTTGAAAGCTTTAGAGAATTTGATGAAGGAAATGGGAGAAGTGTTTGGGAAGTGTTTGGAGAAGAGAGTATTTGAAGAATTTAGAAGAAGATAAAGGAAAAGTGTTTGATATTTAGTACAAAGAAAATTTAATAGAATAATCTTATTACAACAATTGAGAACTACAAAGGGAAACTAAGAGAATTTGAGGGAGAGAAGGGAAGGGAGCTCTAGAGAAGTGCTTGAGAGCTCCCCCCCTTGGGGTGTGTTTACAAGCTTAGAGAACTTCCCTATTTATAGGCCTAGGGGAAGTGAAAATCTGAATTCAATATGGCTAATGCATACAACACTTGTTTTATAAAATCTGAAATGGTTGATGCACTTGTATTAGAAAATCTAAATTGGGTGATGCACTTGTATTAGAAAATCTTGAATTGGTTGATGCACTTCACCAATAGATCCCACCAGTAGCCCTAGCTCATCTTCATGTCACCATGACCAAGCTTCCAACCAGAAATGATAGCTCATACCTAGCTCACCATGACCAAGCATCCAACCAGCACATGCTGAGGTCAGCATGACCAGCAACTTCAAGGGCTTACAACTTGGGCTTCTCTTAATCAAATTAGGACTTTAAGCACTCGAAATTGAAGTTCAGAATGTCTTCTTTCCAGCCATATGTTATTTGGGCCAATCCAAGGTCGGAGGAAGAAGTTAAGGCTGAAACAAATTGCTAACTCATTTTCCGCGCTGATAAGATCCATCCTGAGCATGGTTCTGTGTTTGCTAGGTAACGGACTCCAGATTTATCCAATGGGGCTGAAATTTGGATATGTTATAGTACACACCAATTGGAACAACTTTCATGAAGAATGTGGCCTCATTAGAGCTATGTAGGTTGTTGAAACAAAGTTTGCAATATGACCTACGGAACTGGACTGGCAGGGGGCTGTAGCCAAAATGAGTTTGTCTTTAAGCTCTTCATCCATTCATCCAAATTAGGCCTTAACATGCTTGAATTGCATGAATTATGCTCTCTAAAGCCATCATTATTACCTAAAGCTCAATGAACTGAAAGATAAACACAAAAAGGATTAAAAGCACAAGTTTAACTCAAAAACATAACCAAATCATAAGCTAGAAGGGTACAAAATGATATACAATTATGAACCGATCAGCCTACGGGGGCCCGCTCGACCCATCGAAAAAAAGCCCGGCCCGGCTCGTTATGGGCTTTGAGAGGGTCTGGCCCGCTTGGGCTTGGGCTTGGGTGTTTGAAGTTCGACCCGGCCCGATTAAGCCCATGAAAGCCCGGCCCAGCCCGCCCACAAAAGCCCAGCCCATTAGGCCCGCATACATCTATAATTATGTATAAATAAGGGTTTAGGATTAGGATTACATCACTTGAATGACAAATCCCCCTCTTTCATTTTTGTGTGTGTGTGTTACTTGTTTGAAAAATTGTGTTTCTATTGAATTATACTAATTCCTAGTTTATAATTGGATGATTAGCACATTAATTTGTGTTATTTATTAATACAATAATTATATATATAATAAGACGAACAACATATCATATCACCAAACATAATCATACCATCAAATATAATCATACTTTTCTTTAACACATCACCAAACATTTGCATATTTATTCATACCATCCTTATAAAATAAATAAATTTTTTTTACACTTATTATTTTTTAGGCCCATTTCGGCCCGGCCCGATGGGATTTTTCAAGCCCGGCCCACGAGATGGGCTTGGGCTTTGAATTTTCTAAAAAAGCCCGACCCGATATTTTCTCTCTCCTCTTTAAAGCCCGGCCTGGCCCATTGACGAGCCCTACGTGACAAACATCTCTTAGATTATTGATGGGCAAATGTGACTTTTCAGTTAGGATTATTTGTAGCACTGATCTCTCAATTATACTCGGAGTTACATTTTGGTCACTCAACTCCAAAAAATAGTTATAGAGGTCACTTAATTAGGTGTTGTGTTGCACCATTAGTCTCTACCGTTAGAGAGACTTGATGGTAGGGACTAATGGAGCAACACAACAACCAATTTAGTGACCTCTGCAACTAATATTTGAGTTGAGTGACCAAAATGTAACTTCAAGTATAGTTGAGGGACCATTGCTACAAATAACCCTTAATAAATAGACAAATGTGTAGAACAATAGTTTATTAAAATACATATAATTAAAAAATAAAAAGGAAATAAAAATCTATTTCCAACAACAATTCTTTGTAAATGAATAAATAAATGTTGAGGTATAATGATCTTCCTCTATGCAAAAAATAATTATCATATCTGTTTTTGCATAGTGATTTTTATTTTGGGTCATTTGAGCATAGAATCTTTCAGGATTTGAGTAGAGTTGTGATAATTCTTTGTGATGTTCTGAGACCACAATTGAACTTCATAATTTAACCCAAAAATTCCATAGAAGTGAAAGACACATACCCTGACAGTGACATAACCAGCTGGTATTAGACCAATTATGGTTGCCAGGAAGAAAATAACAGGGTACATCCACTATTGGTGAAGCAAGATTAATAGACGTGTTTGGCAAGGTGGGAGTCAATCATAGAAACAACATGTAGTTCAAAAGTCCCTCTCTTCTTTTAGCCACCTGGAAGAAAAAATAAATGACTCACTCCTATTTTTGAAGTTAGTATCAATGAGAGATATGGAGACATTTGAATTTACCTGGTTTTGGAAAAACTGCAGCTTGTCAGGCCAAAGAGAGAAGACAATGTGCCTCCCTATCAACTTTGACAAGAAATAACAAGAAGATGCACTAGCAGTGGCATTGAAAACCACCAAAGCTACACCTTTGAAAACCCCAAAACGGGAACCAGCAAACAAGGACATGAATACAGTACCAGGGATCATGAAAGTCTGCATAAATATATAAACCATGCAGTACCCCAACAGAACCTGAGCAGTGTAGTCACTTGTGTAGTCCTCAAGGTGAACTCTACCCAGAAGAAGACAATGAAACAATAAATAAATAAAACTGACAAAATACTATGAAACTAATATTCCACAATCTCTATGTAAATGAAGAAGATACGGCAGGGACAAAACACAATACATCATTCGGTAAACTAGGGGAGTAGATTAGCTATAACAAACTACGTTTCTGTGAAACCTACTTGTTTGATTGCCAAGACTTGAAAAAATTACTTGTTTGATTGCCATAGTATATTTTTTAGCTTACATTCTTTGTTCTTAACTCCTACTTTAACTACTAAGTCAAGGAAACAACAATCTCATCCCCAATTTCCTACTTTAAACCTCTGATAAATATCAAGAGCTGTATGTATGCACATACATACACATAAACGAAGGGGAATCTTTACAAAGAAAACTTATCGTTTTTTAATAAAGAAGACCACTCCAAGATTTAAAATATACTTTAATATATATTGAAAAAACAACCCAGAACAACAGACAATTGAAAGAGAAGATCCCTTTGGTTTCTATCCCAACTCCTATAGCTAGGGTTTAGTAGAGTGTAGGAGAGGAAGAAAAACATCAGTCAGAGTATGTCTAAATAAAGCACTGGCATGTCATCTGTGTGGTTTAATATCTCATCTATCTATCTAGTGATCATTTCATTTTCTGCAAATCTCTCTCTCTCTCTCTCTCTCTCTCTCTCATGCAAATATGCACGATAAATGACATATCGATCCGACTATCATGGAAATTGAAAGCTGGAGAAGAGGCTGACACCTAATCTCCCCACTTTAATTATTATCACACTCAACCCACGTACACTTTTACAACATATATTGTACCACCCAAGTACAATCGACCTAAGCCTAGCTACATAAAACTTGACCCTATTTTGCATGCGACAATTAAAAGTGACATAAATATTCCCAATAAAAGTCTGCGTGCTCAAGATGCTCAGCAACACCACTCTGGACTCGGTGTACGAACTCCGGCGAAAGCAGCTCCGGGAAACTGTCGGGTACTTCTACAGTCGGGTCGGGTCGGCGGTAAACATCGGCGAGCAGATGTTCTTGAACGTGCTCAATGTTATCACCAACACGTTGTGGGGTGGGACGGTGGAGGGGGACGAGAGGGCTGGACTTGGAGCCGAGTTTCGGGAAGTTGTATCGGAGATGACGGAGCTTATGAGGAAGCCGAATGTTTCGGACTTTTACCCGGGTTTGGCCCGGTTCGATTTGCAAGGCGTGGAGAAGCAGATGGCAGGGTTGGCTCGGAGGTTTGATGGGATATTTGAGAAGGTAATTGATCAACGGCTGCGGATGGAGAAAGAAGGTGTGAAAAAGAGCATTGATGTTTTGACGTTTTTGTTGAAGTTGAAAGACGAGGGAGGAGATTCGAAGACGCCTTTCACTATGACCCATGTCAAAGCTCTGCTTATGGTAAGTATAGATGTATGACTTGTTTTAACTTCACTTGAACACTTTCGTTTCTTTCTTTCTTTTTTTGTATATCATTAGTTTCCAAAAAAACACTAAAATGGCTATCATTTTATCAAATGGTTAATTGTTTTCTTACAAGTTATTTTTTAAAGAAATTATTTATGAATAAAGACTTGGAAAATATATGGTCGCATTATTTAAATACAATGTACATAGGTGTTTCTCAAATAAGTTTATTTGAGAGATCCCTTAATTAAAGCTCCCTCCAAATAAATGGAGAGGTCAATGCTTAAGCTTGCAACTGGTAAACTAACAGCTGAACAGTTCAAAACCTGGATGTGTTTCAATGAGATGTCAAAAACACGCAGTTGTCAATGTGTGACATGAAAAGCTCAAGCATTGCTTTTTTTTCTTGTTTCAAGTTAAACAACTAAGTCCATTAACATGATGCTTTGTAATGTAACTATGGGCAGGATATGGTGGTGGGTGGCACTGACACTTCCTCCAACACAGTTGAGTTTGCATTGGCTGAAATTATGCACAGACCAGAGGTGATGAAAAAAGCCCAGCAAGAACTAGAAGCTGTAGTTGGCAAACACAACATTGTAGAAGAGTCTCATATTCATAATCTACCCTACTTACAAGCTGTGATGAAAGAAACTCTGCGCTTGCACCCAGCCCCTGCCACTACTAGTCCCTCACTGCCCAAGTGAAACCTGCACTGTGGGCGGCTACACCATCCCGAAAGGGTCTCGGATTTTCGTGAACGTCTGGGCAATACACAGGGATCCTTCTATTTGAGTAAACCCATTGGTGTTTGATCCAGAAAGGTTCTTGAACAGCAAATGGGACTATAGTGGAAATGACTTCAACTACTTCCCATTTGGGTCTGGCAGAAGGATATGCGCTGGGATTGCAATGGCTGAGAGGATGGTGATGCATTCACTTGCGACACTTGTGCACTCTTTTGACTGGACATTGCCACAAGGACAGAAGTTGGATCTTTCAGAGAAGTTTGGGATTGTGCTGAAAAAGAAGATCCCTTTGGTTGCTATCCCAACTCCTAGGTTATCTGATCCTGCACTCTATGATTAGCCAACTTCATTTAGGACCGCAAGGATTTATTGGGATATTTGTTGTTGTGTATCTTTCTGAAGATGAATTTTATGGTGCATTGTTTGGGAGTCCCATTATAGACTAAGACGTACGTTGTTGTCTGTAATTGAAACAAGTACTTTTCAAATCACATTATAATGTGTACCGTCTAAGGTTATGTTTGTTTTAGATCTACTTTTCAAACCACTACTTCAATAGAAACAAAAAATTACAACTTCATTGTAGCCCCCCATTGAGTTAATTGTACAATCGATATCCACTACACACGTGCCAATCGTAGATGTGGCCTCACTCCAAAGAAACAGATTTACATGGGCAGGGATGATGAGGACCTCTCTGGAGTTCAAAAGAATCAAGACTCTTCCTCCGCCCTAAACCAAAGACTTTTTCTTTCATAACCAGCATATTTTTAGAAAAGGGACAAAAACTATTTGGTACTTGTGATTATTTTTCATCTTTCCTAGAAATTCCTTATCTCAACTACAACCATTTTTAGAAAATGCCTTTGGTTTAAGTTTTGGTAACCTTTCATTTACAATAAGTTACAATACAAGGTAATAATGCATTTGAGTAAGCACCAAAACGAATATAGGAAAAATGATGCCACGACAACCCAGAAACAGGACCAATAGAACAACAACCCAGAAACAGACAATTGAAAGAATCACAAAAGAAACACACATATATTGAAAAAAGCTAACAAAATGATTTCAATAAAAACAGAAACGCAAAGGTCCAAATGTAATCAGAACATAAAAGTTATAAATAAATACCTAGATGCCCCGTTTCAACTATCCGAGACAATAACCCGATATCCTACTGCGGCAAGAGTGGACATTTTGGATAAGGAATTAAACAAACTCTAGTTTTGTTCTGCCGACCAAGTTTTAAAAAGAAAAAGTAAAGGGGTAATTAATGGTCTTAATTTCCTACTTTTTACTAATTAGCATTTGGTGTAGTGGTGATTGTATTCATTTCATTGGTAAAAGTCTTGAAATCTAATCACATTGATACGAGAACAATAATATATATTTGTGATGTTTTTAATACCTAATTCCATTTAACCCTGCATGTAGGAATATGATGAAGACTTTGTAAACTTCACTATAAAATGTATTTTGTTGTAACTTTTTACACCATCCTCTGTTTTGGAGTTTTACTATTATGTGTTTTTGCCTTTTTGCTTGGGGTAATTGCTTAGCTTTTTTTTTTGTTTCATTGCATGGCAGGTGTGGTGGTAGGTTCCGAATGTTATGGTGGCAACGGAATGGTTATTTGATGTGAAACTCGATCCCTGCTGGAACATATGGAATATTTGTATGGGATGCTAGTTCATATTATTTACTACTTAAATTGCATATTGAAGTTTTGGTAATATTTTCTCAAATAAAAAATAGGGTTTGTCTGATATAGGTCCCTACAATTTCTATTTCCTAGACATATACCCATCATTCTATAAATCTATGTGTAAAACCCAATTTCAAACTTAAGATATAATAGGTCATAGTATTCCTATGTTTTTACATCTTTGACATCAGACTTCATATTTTATTTATAATTTATTCCAAGCATTTCATTAACTGCCATAATTGTAATTAAAACTCCCTATTAATAGCATAGCAATCACCCCATTTCTTTTGGTTGCCATTCCCCTAAAATTGCAACAACAAAAAAATGTAAATTACATATCCAATAATGTACATATATATGAAAAATATAAATATAAATATATATGTATAAAAATATAGGTATATTATTTACCCAAAAAATTAACAAAAATAGGTCAGTTACTTTGTAATTGAAATTTCCGTACATTTTTCAGGAATTAAAAATATGTACACAATAATTTATAGAAAATAGGTATGTCGTATAATTGAAATTTATGCACATTTTTTATAAATTAAAAATAGGTACATTATTTAGAAGAAAAAAATAAGTGCATTATACTAGGTAAATTGTTTTACTAGGTATACATTATTAGAGAAAAAAAATAGGTACATTATTTAGAGAAAAAAATAGATACAAAATTTAGCAAAAAAATAGGTTCATTATACTAGGTAAATTGTTTTACTAGGTACATTATTAGAGAAAAAAAAATAGGTACATTATTTGGACAGAAAAAATAAGTTCATTTAGAAAAAATAGGTTCATTAAAAAAATGTTTTTCAAAAAACAAATAATAAATAGATTATCAAATTATTTTTCAACATAATTAGAATGTACACTATTATTCATAAAACTATAATAAAATAGAATACTAGTCGTATAATTCATAAAAGGAAAACAACATTAATTCCTAAATTTAATATTGAATTTAAATTACTAATAAGTTAAATAGATTACTAGTCGTAATTCATAAAAGGAAAACAACATTAATTCAAAAATAGATTACTAGTCGTAAATAGATTACTAATACTTTAATATGGAATTTAATATTTAATTTCAAATAAGTTTCTAAATTAATTCCTACATCCATTATAACTATTTGGAGATCTTTCCAAATTCAACGTGTGTCATTAGTTACACCCCCTCATAACACAATAACTTATAAATAGGGGTAGGTTTGGAATCCGAAAAATACAATAAATCAGATTTTAAGTTATATTAGGTAACTTGCTTAGTTGGATCCTAGTCATCGGGTATTATTTGAAAAAATTGGGTATTTTAAATAGAAAACTAAAGGAAAGGATTGTAGGTGATTTAAAATGAATTTTATGGGTCTAAGCTCAATTTACTATAAAAAATATTACTTGAGTTTGAACAGATTGCATGAAAGCACAATTTATAAAAAATAGCTAAAGTAAGAAAGTCAAGCCCACGTAAGATAAGCGACAGTTCTATTCTATGTTTACTGATGAAATAAAATTAGACTCATATGGATTAAATGATTTCATGTTTAAAACAATTTGCATAACCCGTGTCTTCTTAATGTGGTGCCACACTATTTTTAATGCACCATCCTCCAATTCATGGTAGTGGTTGGAAAGCTTAGGCACCCAATTAACATTTGTGTAAAATCCCTCTCCAATCGCTTGTAAAAACAAAATAAAAATAAAAATAAAAATAAAGAAATATTGAATTCAATGTTGATGATTAAACCATTTATGCCAGTGGGAATCATGGTTCTAAACTTGAGCTTAGTTTAGTTGATCCATAAATTTTCCCACGTGTATATATATATATATACACACACACATACACACCCCATACCATCAATATGTACTAGAGGAAAACAATCCAATCGGGGGATTGTTTTAACTAGATCACAAGGCAAAATCCTCAATACTCATGTGGCTAGGGAATGAGCAGTCCAATCGGGGGACTATTGCTCCCCAAACACGCACGGTAAAATCCTCAATACACATGCGATCCCTCCTACGCGCGAAGATTGCTAGTCAAGGGTGCTTGGTATCTCGACACACCTCCGAAGAGTTGCTGCGTGTGTAATATATCAAGTATCAAAAACAATAGAGGTACATATCATAGTGCACATCATGTACCGGGGGAAAACAATCCAACACAGAGATTGTTTTACTAGACCACATGGTAGAATCCTCAATATTCGTGTGGCTATGGAATGAATAGTCCAATTGGAGGACTATTGCTCCCCAAACACGCACGGTAGAATCCTCAATACATGTGGAGCTAAAACAAGTCTTACGCGCGCGGAATGCCGGTCAAGGCCTACGACACACCCTGCCAAGGGTGCCCAGGTCATCAATATCTCACACGTCGGAAAATACCTCAATGCACGTGTGGTTATCATCCATATCGAATCAGGGAAGGTACATATGATGGTGCAATTCACAAACCCATAGTTTATTATTATTTTATGAGCCAATTATTATTTTCAATAATTTGCATATTTAATTTATTTGAGTTTAGTTATATCATAGTTTTTTATTTATACAGTTTGTTCCAATACGCCTATTTTTTAAATTCTTTATGATTAATCATAGAATTATCTAATGCGTGGTCCTTATGCAGGTTATTTAAATTACGATTATATTGGTTTATATCTTTATATTTTAATAGTGTGCAATTATTCCATTCTGAGTTTTTATTATCAATTGCTCCGTTTCTTCAAAGCCTTCTTCTTCCTACAAATTGAATATTTGAGTCATCATCTTCATTAATGCCCAAGTCTCACGTTCACTAAAGTCTTGAAACTAAAAACTAAGTCTAAGTCTTATATTATTTTATAACCTTATAACCTTATAACCTTATAAGTCTTCCTCTAAAGTCTTATATTATTTATTTTTATAAGCTTATCAAGTCTAAAGTCTTATATTATAAATAAGCCCTAGTTAGTTGATCCAGCAAAAATTGCCAAGAAGTTCTTCCCCCCTAATCTTCATTATTTTCCAAGCCACCCTTCAAGATCTTCAATTAGAAGTTAAAACGTTAAAAAAGAAATTTTAGAGTTAAAACAAATAAGCCAAAAGTTACAAACTGAGAACTATGAAATGAAGCAAGATCTAGTTGCCCTACTAGAATCCAAAGCAGAATCTAGTAATCCTTTTGGTAAAACTAGTTCTAGTTCTGAGCCAGAGTCTTCCAATATATATATATATGCAGTTATTCTCTTATCCGGATGTCCGCACATTATTATTGTGCGGATCCTATTGTAAACAGGCAGGAAAATAGAGAGGGGTAGTACAAAATACACGGCGTCCGCACAATAATAACATCCGGATGTCCGCATAAGAGAATTTCTGTATATATATATATATATATATATAAGATAATAAACCCTCCCTTAATTCAATTTTTTTCAAATTCTCAATATTCCAAAAGAATCGAATATTTATTCATAGTATAGAAAATAATCTCTCAAAAACATAAATTCTACAACCCAAAATATTCATAAACTCCAAACATCAAAATAAACTCCGATAAATCCATAAAATACCATAAATCACAAAATAAACCGTATTATAAATTCATAGTCTCAATAATCAAAATAATCCAATTGTATAAATATGCAAGCTTGCAACCAAACTTATCAGCGACGAACTATTGTTGGTCACTGATAGGGTGATTCTGCAACCAAATTTCCAGAGTTGGTCGCCAATAGTTTCTTACGAATTCCAAGTATCAAATTTCAACAATGGATAATTACCCATGAAATAAATAAGTATTGGCGACCAAAGTTTTTGGTCACAATGTTATAACCTACGACGACTCTGTATTTTTGGTCGCTAAGTACAAGGCGGGAGATATAAGAGTGGGCGCGGAAATCATGCGACAAAAAACATGGTCGCTGATTACTATAATATTGGTCGCGAAGTATTTTGTCCGCTCAATTTTTGGTGGCCCGCCCCCACTTTTTGTTCTTTTTTTCGCATGAGCGCTTTTTTTTCACCAAATTTTCGTTCTGCAATCTATTATTTTTTTCACCAAATCTCTCTCTCGCTCTCTCTACCCCAAATCTTTCTTTCGCCGTCTCTGACCCCCAACATTCTTGCCCTCTCTAACCTAACCCTCTAGCGTTCTTTCCCATCTAGAAACCATCTTCATTCCCAAACCTTCTTACGCCTACACTCTTAAGGGCCCATCTCTCTCGCACTATTATTTTTTCAAGATTTTAGCCTAAATATTCAATCTGAAAACTGATGGTGCTTCATTCCCAAATGCTTTCAAGCGCTCTTAAGGTAACTCTCTCCACTCTTATATCTCAAAGAGTGCTAAATTTAATTTTTGCTATTTTAATTAAAGAGCAAGTGGCTCTACAAACCGACATCATAAAAGTATGAAATGGGTCATCTTCGTTTTGGGTGGTTGTAGATTCTTTGTCTGCCTTGCATCTTAGAACCATTCCTTCTGTATATGCATATGCTAGCCTTTAAAATCGAATGAATCAGATCTAACGAGCACCCATTTCCCCATCTCCTTCCACTTCATTCAGTTGAGGTCTATTTCTCTGTTTTTGTTTTTGTTTTTTTTTTTTTTTTTTGGTGCAATTGAATTGGTGGGGTGGCTTATATTTTTAGGTGGATTTTCAGTTGAGTGTTGGAATTGGTTGTGTTTTCCTTTATTATTACTCAGAAATTTTGGGTTGTACGTTAAGAGACAAAAGTTGTTTTTAAGATGGTTTTCTAATCTGACATTTTTTAGCTAAGATAATTCACTCAACAGTTTATGTTAAACACTAGGGACCAATGTTCAAGTACTCTGTCTAATCCTTGATTTAAGAGTAGCAGGTAAGTGTGTGTTGACTGCTTAAGGCTGAATAAAAAAGCCAACACTAATAGAAGGTGCTAATTTGTTTTTAACCAATTTGAGATGGATATAACAATAAATATGGTGTTGGTGCTGCTAGCACTTGAAATTAATGTATTGTTGTCTCAGGTTGTGAGTCTATGTAATCTTGGTTTTATGCAAATCTAAGCTTGTGACTTATGCAAATTTGCTACTTTGACAATGATGATTGAAATGTGAGATATGTTCAATTTTAAGGTCTGTCATAGATATGCTTGTGCTTAGTGAAACTATTAGCTAAACTATGTGTAGTTGAAGATAAACATGGTTGATCTTTTTCTCTTTATTTCAGTGTAGTGTGGTGCTCCTATTTATAAGTTTGTAAATTTGCAGGATGAACTACAATAAGAAGCAATCTTATTAGGCACTGAGGTGTTCCAGTTAAGATTGTAAATTTGCCCTCTCTCTCTTTCTCATTCTCCTCTCTATCCTATCTCTTGCTATGCCTTTGGGTTGGGTCTGCTTCTCTCTCATCACACCTAAATCCCTTTCCAAAACTGAAATTGACTAGAAAGGTAAGATTTTTTTTTCTTTTTCAATTTCATCAATTTTCTTTCATATACAATTGCAATTTATGGTTCATTGAAGGTTTTAATGTTAGATCTGGTGCCTATTGGGTTTTTTTTTTGGTGGTTGAAGGAGATTGAAACTGATTTTTCTTGAGTGTTTTCAGACCTGTAATAGCAAAGGTCATGGCTCATGCCCAACTGTATCTCGTTCTTGGTATGTATTCTTTATGTGGTTTTATTTGTTAAAAATTCTAGTGCGGTTGAGTTCGTATATCTTGACAATGGTTCTTTATACTGAAAACTCATGTGTACTTTTCTATGTTTTTCATGGTGATGAAATTTATAAGTCTTTTTTTTTTTTTTGACATCACTTGCCTATTTAGAACTTAATTTTCTATTGAATTGGTTGGGTACATAGATGTGGAATGGAATCAGGTTTTGACAACCCCCCTCTCTCTCTCTCTCTCTGTTTTTGTAGTTGCATTTTCCTCTGTTTTCCCTTTCTTTAATTGGTTGTGCTTTGTAACTCAATATTGCACTGTAGTCTTGTTTCTTCAATGATATATCAAATTTTCCATTTTTTTTATAGACACTTTGTATTTCTTTTAGAGTTTTTGCTATTTAGCCATGTTGTTTAGTGCAGGAGAAGCTGCGTAATTGTTGCACCTGCCATTGTGGTTTTTGTTGTAAAAATTTCACAGGTGGTTATTCAATTTAAGCTCTGCCTTTGTTTTTTTTTTTTCCATTGTAGTTGGTCATTTTAGATTAATACTCTTTCAATAGTAAATAGTCACATTTGAATGATTTAGTGTTTGATGTTTAAAGCTGATAAGTGTTGAATTTTAAGATTTGGGTTGGTTTATGAAATATGAGGTTATGCAGAAATCTGTGATTTTGTGTTATGTTCTGGACCAGAAGGCCTAGTTTGGATTTATATTTTGATCTGGTTTTTTTAATAATTAGACATGTCAATGAGCATTTGAAAACTGGTTCCATACAAATTGGAGTTAAATTGAATTTTTGGCAAATTTTCAAAGTAGTTATGTTGCAGGAAGCAGAAAACTCTACAGCCCAGTCTGTTTTAGATTTTGTTTTTGACATGCTTCCTTAATTTCGAATGCCATGAAATTTTTATGTGAGGAAGTTTTATGTGTCTAGTTCTGATCTGTAAAGTTTCGCACCATTTTGACTCAAATTGAATTTTTAGTGAATTTCTCAAATTGAAGTGTTTCTGCCCAAATTGTTTAACAAAATATTTATTTGGTCATCTATGATTTACTGAAAACTACTCCATACTCTATTTGTTGAATTGTCTTTTTGCTTAGCAATGGTTGAAGACCAAATTGAAGTGCCTAGAAAATTAGGAATGTCGTGCTATGTGCTGAAGAAAACTGTGTCTCATAGGCTTGAAAATATGATAAAGAATTCTAGTTTTTCACTAGGATCATACTCTGTTAGCTTGTGTTTTCACTTTTAAAGCATTTTTCATGTTATTTTATTTCAATTCAATCCTGTTTTTCTACATTTAGATCTCTTTTTATTTCAATTCTTCATTGTATTCTAGTAGAAACTGAAAAAGTTGTCATTCAGTGTTTCTATATGCATTGAAAATATTAAAACCAATAAGCGATTGCCTTATTTGGGTTTGTGGTTCTCTTTATCTTATAATGTGTTTAGAACAATGCCATTTAGGAGTCTAACTTTACTGAGGTAATATTCTGTTTTTGCATATGAGATTATTTGAGCAGGTGGAAGGATTTGGTTTGGGGTTTTGGACAGAGGACCATTTGAGGTAAGAACCTCTTCTTCTCATTACCACTTGTTTTCTTATTAACAACTATAGTGGTTGTCAATGTCATTGTGGTGTTGTTTGTTTAAGGGTATTAAAATGGAATACATGTTTTGTATTGTGTTGAGAAGTTATGCAACCCATGTTGGTTAAGGTGTGGATTATACTTTGGATTTTATGATTTATGTTTTCTAATGGGTTTGTGCAAGATTTCTTGTAATTGTGTTATCGAAAATTGTTTGTTTTTGGTCTCTATATATTCTTTATATTTAAATTCTCTTGGTTTTGGCATCTTCTTGACCATTGGCATTTCCTTGTTTTGTTTCTTTTGTAAAGGAAGATTGATGGCTTTGAGAAGATCAAGCAACAATTGGCATAGTGCTTGGGAATTCCACCATATTAGATCATAGTCCCTATCCCACAATGTTAAAGATCATGACCACAAAACTTGGAATTACAAAGGCATAGTACACATGCATTTTTCCAGTCGAAACCTAGTCTTAGAGTGGGGGAATAATAACTGCAGAACTTGGGTTTACCAAGGGCAAGAATATATGGAGCTTGGCCTCCAATCTTTGAGTGGAGAGTTCTTCACACGTTTATGTCACTATGTAATGTGTACTTGAATAATTAGTACGCTTGTGTACTTTTGAATGAGAGACTTTTATTCATGCCATTTTCTATTGATCTATTTACCCTCTTTTTTTTTTTTTTGAAATTGCAATATGTTGATGAACAAAAGGTTAATATTATCACAAAACAGAATATAAATAAAATCATTATGAACATCTAAAATATACATATTTTAGCGACCAACTAAGTAAGCTTTAGCGACCAAATCCAATAGTCACCAGAACCTATTGGCAACGAACCAATCTGTTTGGTCGCCCAATCATTCCCCAATTCGCAGCAAACTTTTGGTATTTTGGTGGGAACTCGTCTGTATAGGCGACCAACTTTTTACTGTTGCGCGATGAAACATATTGGTCGCATAAAGATTTTGGCGACGAAAATGTAGTTTCGTCGCCTTTTGTTGCCTGAGACTTTTAGCCACGAGGCTAAGGTGACCAATTTAGCGACGAAAACATTTCGTCACTAAAGGTATTTGGCGACGAAATTTCAGCTTTTAGTGACCAAAGGAGGTGGTCGCCAAAAGGAGTTTTCCTTGTAAGACAATCCATAAAATACTTTTCTAATCAAACCCCATATCACCCAATCCCTATATTCTAATAATAACCATAAAAACAATAATAATCCTTGGAAAACTCATATCACATTATGATAAAATCAATAGTCAAAACATATATCAAATTTCAATAAACCAAATAAGCCAAGTTCTAAATCAAATCTCATTTAAAAGGTCATTCTAGTACTTCCCGAAGGACAAGACAGCGCCGGAAGACTCAGGGTCAACCGAGCGGTCAAACTTTCAATATTGGTAAATCGGGCCCGCGGGACCCACGACCTCATATTTCTATTCCGAATGTATCTATAAGTCCAACAGAGTTTACTAAACACATCCCGAGAGTTTGGTCTCAATCGAGCGGTCGGATCGATCTCGATCGAGCTGTTGGATCCCTCTCGATCGGACGATAACTAGGTTACCTAACCCTAGAATCAATTATTCAAAGTATCCGGGACTTCGATTCTCGATCAACCAGTTCCTACACGATCATATAGGCACGTGAAACAACACATTTGAAATTGGGATCGATCAAACGGTCGGAACTTGTCGAATTCGAATATCGCATAATATGTGAAGTTTCGTTCAATAGTCAAACAATAACCTATTGCTAATCCTAGGGGAGTCAATTTTTATCTTGGAACCCGACCAAAAAGTGACCGGAGCTAGCCGGAAAATCAACTCAAAGTCAGGCAAGAGCGTTCATTTTTCAATTGTCCATGAATTTGATCTCCTAGTTCATTTTTTCAACCACCTCAAGTAAGTTAGCACTCAATATTTTCAAAGCCTTGTTCACCCCATCCAAAAGGCTTTGTATCGAGGCGTTTTAGTACCGAGCCTAGAAATAGATGAGAGTACAATTGGGTGATGGGTGGTGAATCCACTTTTTGATAGACTTTTTTCGAGTGATTATGGCCGAGAGAGGAACAATCCTCAGCCATAGATTCTAAGCCTTAGTTACAAGGCCTTTTGGCCCGAATTGATGGTTGAATATATCATTTAAAGCAAGAACCAAAACAATCCACCAATCAAAGACATGTTAGTGTCGAGGCCTGAAATGATCATTAGTACAATTAGGTGATGGGTAATGGATGCACTTTTCGATATTGACTTTTAAAAATCATTGTGGCCGAGAGAGGAACAATCCTCGGCCGTAGATGTACATAGGCAAATACAATTTGAATAACATTAGATATTAAAAGTTATTAACTTTTAGGGGAAAAAAACATAAGTCATGCATTTCTTGAAAAAATATTAGCTCATGATAAGAAAAATAAACCAAATAATAGATCAAAACATGAAATTCAAGACCATTGCAATAAATCGAAACATGAACTTCAAAAAATACAAGATATGAACTTCAAGAATTCAAAATATGAACTTCAAGAATTCAAAACATAAAATATAAATCAAATAAGAGAGAGAGAGAGAGAGAGAGAGAGAGAGAGAGAGAGAGAGAAAGAGAGAGAGTAAAGAAAACATACTAGAGGACATGCATATGTGATCAGAGAAAATTAAGCAAAGCAAGAAAGCTATAACAGAGGTACTCATATGTCGATTACAAATAATAAACTTAAAGATTAATATGCAATCATCACATCACTCTTAAAATATAAATTCTTGATTTTTTCCGAAACCACATAACGAAAAAGCAAACATAAACACACAACGAAAAAGCAACATAACATAAACAACAACATCATATTTAATATATCGAAGCATGAAGAAAGAACAAAATAGAACAGAGCGCCTAGAGAGAGCAAAAAAACCCAATTATCTCTAGTACGTGCTCCCTACTGCTTGCTCCTTACCAATCAAAAAATTAAAAATATACAAATAAAAAAATGAACGGGAAGAATAAATATAAATGAGAGAGAGAGAGAGATTGAAGGGAAATAAATGAACAAAGTTGGGAAACCTTTGAGTTTTGAGTTACTTGGGGCGGTTGCGAATTCCACCGGGGTTTGAGTTATGATGTCCCTAAGATGTTTGAGAAATTCAATCAGTATGTCCAATTCATAGAGAATTGAAAAACGATGACTATTGTAGTTGTTATGGGTGCTGCCGCGATTAGCTTGTTGTCTTTTGGTGTGACGACGTAGTCCTGTTTCAATATGGCCAAAACACCGCCTGCAAGGGAAAAAAGGCTACGGCATCAAAAGCATGCCAAGCAACCCCCTTTTGCTTGTGTTGCCTCCACTGTCGCTGCCGCATCCACTCTTTTTGCCTGTATGCTCTTGCAATAAAAGCATAGGACGCAACCGCTGCAACAGAGGACCAAGCTAACCCCAACAGTATACAGAGCCATCATCTTACAATTATCCATGAATCGAACCATCTCATAGATTTTTCCCACCAAGTCAGGTAAATCACCGCCGAGTGTCTTCCAAACCTATCTCACACCATTCATTTTTTCTCTTTCCCTTCTCTCTTTTATAATTTTTTACTCATCTTTCATGTTTGTTGATATATAAAATTTTTCATCTTCGAGTAATAAAACCTCTATAGGTGGAGGTAGGAGGTATGGAGCAAGCTCTTGCTTGCTTCAGCTGTGCACCCGAAATAACAGAGGAACAAGTTAACGATAATCATTTACCCAATTGGGTTAATTCGAGTCGTTTCTCTAATCGGGTCAATTCGGGTCATTTCCCTTATTTGGTTAATCGGGTCGTTTCCCCTAAACCAAACCATGAACTTCAAAAAATCAAAATAGGAACTTCAATATTTCCGAATATGAACTTCAAAAAATCAAGACATCAACTTTAAGAGTTCAAAACACGAACTTTAAAACATGAACTTCAAGAGCATTGAAATAAGTCAAAAGATGAACTTTCCATATTGGTAAATCGACCCTGCGGGACCCACGGGACCCACGACCTTAGATTTCTATTTCGAACATATCTATAAGTCCAACATAGTTTACTAAACACGTCCCAAGAGTTTGGTCTCGATCGAGCCGTTAGATCTCTCTTGATTGCACGATCGAACGGTAACCAAGTTACCTAACCCTAGAATCAATTATTCAAAGTATCCGGGACTTTGATTCTCGATTAACCAGTTCTTACACAATCATATAGGCACAGGAAACAACAAATTTGAAATTGGGATGGATCAAACGGTCGGAACCTGTTGAACCCGGATATCGCATAATATGTGAAGTTTCGTTCAATAGTCAAACAATAACTTATCACTAATCCTAGCTTGGGATGACATGAGGATTATTTTGGAACCTTAAGGGCTGCCACAATAGGACCCATGCGCTGCCAAATGCACCGGCAGCACATGGGTGTATTGAATCATTTCCGGCAATCGAAAAACTCCAAATCATTGGCCAATACCTATACGTATAGAACCACCACAAATAGGGGAGTCCATTTTTTTATCTTGGACCCCGACCAAAAAGTGGACGGAGCTAGCAGGAGAATCAACTCAAAGTCGGACAAGGGCGTTCATTTTTCAATTGTCCATGAATTTGATTGTCTAGTTCATTTTTTCAATCACCTAAAGTAAGTTAGCACTCAATATTTTCAAAGCCTTGTTCATCCCATCCAAAAGGCTTTGTATCGAGGCGTTTTAGTACCGAGCCCAGAAATAGACGAGAGTACAATTGAGTGATGGGTGGTGAATCCGCTTTTTGATAAACTTTTTTTCAAGGGATTATGGCCGAGAGAGGAACAATCCTCAACCATAGATTCTAAGCCTCAGTTACAAGGCCTTTTGGCCCGAATTGACGGTTGAATATATTATTTAAAGTAAAAACCAAAACAATCCACCAATCAAAGACATGCTAGTGCCGAGGCCTGAAATGATCATTAGTACAATTAGGTGATGGGTAATGGATGCACTTTTCGATATTGACTTTTTAAAATGATTATGGCCAAGAGAGGAATAATCCTCGGCCGTTGTTGTTAATATTATGTTAACTCGCAATTGTACGGGGCAATTAGTAGTATAGCAAGACAAGTACGAGGTCGTACCCACGAAGACTGAGAAGTTAAAACTAGTTATGTACTTAGATTACCAAATTCAAGAAAGTAGGAGGTTATGTCTAAAACAGAATTTAAAACAAGAGTGGTTGTGATTGTTGAACAAAAGAAGCAAAATGAAATTGCAAACAAAAACAAGTAAACAAATGTAACAAAGAGTGGTTTTAAGAGTTGGAAAACAGATTTTGAGACTAGGGCATTCGAATCACCATAACAATTCAATTCTGGGTTATAAAGATTCAAGTAACAAGTCTAATTCAGATTCAAAGATTGATTCTAGCTAAAGTATGATTAGGCCATGGTGTTTGGTCCTAACCTTGTGTTCCTAATTCCCTAATTTGATCATTTGTTGTCTAACCTAAAATTAAGCATTAGGAACCCATTAAGCATAGAAGAACATTTTAAACAACCAAGTATGTATCTAATCCCTGTTGTCGAATGTCCATACATACTCTTCCTATTCATAGTTCAATTCGAATTAAAGCATGGTGTATACTCTTAATTCAAACCAAGATAGTTAACAAACAAGTTCTAATGGTGATCAATCATTCAAACAAGCATGTTAACTTATAAGCATAATGAATAAGAACATGAATCATGAATCAAACTTGAAACTCCAAACTTATAAACCCAGAATATTCATGTTAGGTTACATCGAAGCCCTAGTTATGGATTTAGCTACTCATAATGGAAAAGAGACTTGAACAGAAATGAGAAAACATAATGAATGCAATAAGAGTAGAAGAACCCTTTTTCTGAAGTTCTTGTGGTGTCCAAGGCTTCTCCAAGTGCTTCTCCACTTCTAATGCTTCTCCAAGAGCTTCCCCACTTCTAGAAAGATGTATGAAGGATATGGAGGTGATTTGGGATGAGTTTGAGTGAGTGGTGATGGCTAAGGAAGATGAAATTCGTAGGGAAATGGAAGAGAAGAAAGCTGGAGTTGTTTTGGTGATTGTTGGAGTGTTTGGGATTGTGAGAGTGTTTGAGGATGGTTGGAGTGAATTGTGGGGTTGTGAATCCCAGGATTTGTTGTGTCTTGAATGTGGAATGGATGTGGTATTTATAGGGAGAGGGGAGTGATAAATCTGAATTCAATATGGCTAATGCATACAACACTTGCATTATAAAAGATGAATTGGTTGATGCACTTCACTAATGCATACAACACTTGCATTATAAAATCTGAATTGGTTGATGCACTTCACCAATAAATCCCACCAGCAGCCCTAGCTCATCTTCATGTCACAATGACCAAGCTTCCAACTAGCTACAATAGCTCATGCCTAGCTCACCATGACCAAGCTTCCAACCAGCTCATCCTCATGTCAGCATGACCAGCAACTTCAAGGGCTTACAACTTGGGCTTCTCTTAAGCAAATGATGACTTTAAGATGTCCATTGTGAAGTTCAGAATGTGTATGATCCAACCACACAAGTATTGGCCCAATCCAAGCTCGGAGGAGGAAGTTAAGGCCGAAACAAATTGCTAACTCGTTTTGCTCGCTGACAAAAATCCATCCTGAGCATGGTTCAGTGTTTGCTAGGTTACGGCCTCCAGAGTTATTCAATGGGGCTGAAATTGGGATATGTTATAGTACACACCCATTGGAACAACTTTCATGAAGAATGCGGCCTCATCCGAGCTGTGTAGATTGCTGAAACAGATCTTGCAATGTGACCCACGAAACTGGACTGTAGGAAAAATGAGTTTGTCTTTAAGCTCTTCTTCCATTCATCCAAATTAGGCCTTAACATACTTGAATTGCATGAATTATGCTCTCTTGCTCTATTGGCCTACAAAACACACAAATAGAGGCAAATAACTCAGAATTATAGAAAACTAAGCAAAAGAAGTAAGTAAATTGGGCATGTATATGTATGAAATTATGAGCTTAACAGCCGTAGATGTACATGGGCAAATACATTTTGAATAACATCTCTGAGATGTTTGAGAAATTGAGTTAGTCTGTCCAACAATATAGAGAGCCATCATCTTCCAATTATCCACGAATCAAACAATCTCATAGATTTTTCCCACCAACTCAGGTAAATCACCCCCGAGTGTCTTTTAAACCTGTCTCACACCGTTCATTTTTTCTCTTTCCCTTCTCTCTTTTACCCTTATTTATTCATCTTTCATGTTTGTTGATATATAAAATTTTTCATCTTCGAGTAATAAAACCTCTATAGGTGGAGGTAGGAGCTTGCTTCCTTCAGCTGTGCACCCGAAATAATAGAGGAACAGTTTAACGATGGTCATTTACTCAATTGGGTTAATTCGGGTCGTTTCTCTAATCGAGTCAATTCGGGTCATTTCCCATAAACCAAAACATGAACTTCAAAACCAGTTTCACCCCGTTCAGCTGTGCTCTGGCAATGAAACCACAAGACACGGCCATAGCAACCGAGGATGCCAAACTCACCCTAACGGTACACAGTGTCTTCATCTTCCAGTTATCCACAAATTGCACAATTTCATGGATTTTCCCCACCAACTCAAGGAAATCACCACTCACTGTCTTCCAAACCAGTTTCACCCCGTTCATTTTTCCCATCTCTCTCTCTCTCTCTCTCTCTCTCTCTCTCTCTCTCTTCTTTCCATTCATCTTTTAAGCTGGTTGATATATACAATTTCAAGCAATAAAACCTCTATAGGAGGTAGGGAGCAAAGCTTCTTCCTTC
Source organism: Prunus avium (assembly GCF_965620075.1). Taxonomy (NCBI): domain Eukaryota; kingdom Viridiplantae; phylum Streptophyta; class Magnoliopsida; order Rosales; family Rosaceae; genus Prunus; species Prunus avium. The sequence continues at coordinate 5,399,989 of NC_142286.1, forward strand.
AGCTGGTGCAGCCGAAATAACAGAGCAACAGTGATGGTCGTTTCCCAATTGGGTGAATTTGAGTCTTTGTTTTTGAAAAATAAATAAATATATATATACATACAATTACTATTTCTAGGAGGAGAGAGACCCTTCATTATGACCAAAGTCAACCCCTTCATTATTCAATTTACATCCAACATTTTTTTTCACTTTTTTCATTTTCAAATATTGGATTGATTTCTAGCCTAAGGGTAGGTGTACTAAGTCAACCCTTCCTTGATTCAATTTACAGCCAATATATTGATAGACAAGAATTCATGATACTCAAAATGACAATTTGCAGGTTTCTGTCATTTAATGTAAATCATATGTCAAAATAATATTTGTGGACATACATTAACTTTTAAGGGTTACATTTTTCTTGAAGCTTAGTATCAATCACAATTTGGAAATGCGAAAGCATACTTGCAAGGTTATTTTGTTTAATAACTCTCTTTCATTATTACCTAGGTTCTTGTCTTTGCAGAGGCAGCTGACTTTAAGAAACTTCTTGAGCCCCTTCAAGATGTTGCTAGACAGTTCAAGTCAAAGGTACTCAAATGCACTAAATGTTGAAGCAATTGGGTGAACTGGTTAAACCTACTAATGATTTTTCCTTTGTCATTCTCTTGATCCAGATACTGTTTATATATATATGCAATACATATGAAAACCTTGCTAAGCCGTACTTAACGTTATTTTGATGGATCTGGGAGATGCATCACATTTTTATGAATTTTTTAAATATATGCTATATCACATATTTTGATCTCACTTTGATACAATTGCGAAAATTGCAGACAAATGAAACTGTCCAGAGCATTGTAGGAAAGACATTTGATGACAAGGTTTTACATAGTCACAAGAATGTTCTACTAGAGGTATGTGTGTTTCTCCCTTCTACTTCTGCTCACTTGATCACATCTAAACGAAAGTTCCTCATGTTTGAAAAAGAAAAGTATGTAATAATGTTTCTGTTATATATAATTGTGCACTGTTATGTTAGGATTTGTCTTGCTTATCAAACGAAATATGAAATATGAAATATGGAATATCAATGCTGTTAGTTTGGCTGAGCTATGTTATGATTGTATTCTTTGATATTCTTTACTATATGAGCATGTACATTGTACATTGATACAGGTACTGCACCTATTTTTCCCCAAAAAGAAGCCATTGCATAAAGTAGACAAAAAACCACTGAAAATACAAAGAATTGTAGAATTCATCATATGTTAGTGAGATGTCCAAGATATCCTAGCCCTATTAGGATATTTCCTTCTTATTCTATTAGGATTTTATTGTTTCCTTTTGTATAGATATTATGTAATTAGGATTCCACTTATTTCCTAGTTTAACCCTACTAGGGTTTGTAACCTTGTATTATAAATACCTCCTTTCGGAGAATGAAATATATCTGAAAATATTCTACCATATTGTTTGACTTGACATCAGAGCTGACTTTCTGGTGACCTGTGTGTGTTGTGCCCACCCGTGTTCTACTGTGTGCCCTATTTTCTTTTACGGTTCTTGTGCCCGTGCCTGTGCTGTGTTTGTCGTATCTGCTTCGTGTAGTGTTTTTTTTCCGTTGCTATCATGGGTGATGATTCCAAGATTGTGGTTGGTTCTAGTGCATCTACACCAAAGGAGGAACGTCCCTCGCATGATTACTCTACCCTGATTACTTCTGACAAGTTGGATGGCTCCAATTATGCATCTTGGTCTCGTGGTGCGCGTATTACGATTACTAGTCATTGTATGGCAAGTTGGATCAATGGGAAGAAGCCTGCTCCGTCTCTAGATTCCGCTGCCTATGCCGAATGGGAAGAAGATAATTGCCTGGTGCAGTCATGGCTTCTCAATTCCATGAATAAACCAGTTCGTGCCTTGTTTGAACATGGTGATACTGCTTTTGATATATGGGAGGCTGCTCGGAAGACCTATACTGTGACTCAGAATAGTTCTCGTTTGTTTCAACTCCGACGACAGTCCATACTTACAAGTCAGAATGGTGAATCTGTGAAAGTGTTCCATGAAAAACTCCATGCTATCTGGCAAGAGATTGATTGTCTGCGTCCACATGAGTTTAGTTGTTCTACTGATGGGGCTCGTCGTCTGAAAGAAATTGAAGCCGATCGAGTTTATGATTTTCTTGGATGACTTGATCCACCGTATGATGGTGTCCGTGGCAGTATTCTTGCTCTCAGTCCTGTTCCCCCCCCCCCCCCTTCTCTCAGCCTATGTCATGGTCATGGAGGAAGACACCCGTCAATCCGCTATGCTTGGAGGAGGATCGCTAGCTCTCAAAGTTGACCCAGCTCGTTAATGACCGGTCGCCCAGCACGATGCGATCGGTCGCGCCTCGTCCAGAAAATTTGGATCTTCTGCTAGGTCTCGTCCTTCTGGCTCTACCCCTAGCTCTCTTGACGGTCCGCCTAAATGTCGCCATTGTAATGGGAATCATTATTCTGAGAAGTGTTTTAAGGAGCATGGTTATCCTGATTGGTTTGCTGACTACAAAGCTCGTATGTACGGCCCCAAGGCCACCTGCACTCAGACTCACAATGAGGCCCGTCCTCCGGCTCCGTCTGCAAATCTGTGTGCTTCTGATACTATGCCAGGTGTGGGTTCTACTACTTGGATAATTGACACTGATGCTTCTGATCATATGACTTATAATGATAATATGTTTGATGAGTTGTCGCATAACCCTCGTGACCCCTATATTACTAATGCTAATGGTTTACCTTCTCCAGTTACCGGTGAAGGTACCATCCACCTTACTCCTTCTTTACCTCTGTTTCATGAACTCTTGGTTCCCAATATTCATTGCAATTTATTATTTGTTGGGCGTTTACTTGATACACTTAACGCGTCTGCTACTTTCTATTCTACCCATTGTTTTTTTCAGGATCTCAGGACTCACGAGAAGATTGGGCATGGTAAACGGATAGGGGGGTTGTATTACTTACAGTTGCCGGCTGCAGTAGTTCATGGTTATGTCGCTAATAAAGTTCCGAGTGGCAGTGTTAAAGACAAGCAACAACTTTGGCTATGGCATCGTCGCTTAGGACATCCATCATTTGGTTATCTTAGACATTTGTTTCCTTTGTTATTTAGTTCGTGTGATGAGTCTAGTTTCAAATGTGAGACTTGTGTAATGGCCAAGAGCCACCGTATTGTTTTTCCCTTAAGTAATAATAAAGTTGTTGTGCCTTTTGAGTTAGTACATTCTAATGTATGGGGTCCTGCTTGTGTGACTTCTCATGGTTTCCGTTGGTTTGTTACGTTTATTGATGACTACACTCGCTTAACATGGGTATATTTGATGAAGAATAAACATGATGTTGCCTCTATTCTCCCTGATTTTTGTGCCATGGCATCTACCTAGTTTCATGCTCATGTTAAAGTGTTTCGGACTGATAATGGTGGTGAATATGTGAATCATACATTGACCCAGTTCTTTCGTGATCACGGTATCATTCACCAAACTACCACTCCATTCACTCCTCAACAGAATAGCGTTTCTGAAAGGAAGAATCGTCAGTTACTTGAAGTTGCACGCTCTCTTATGTTGGATATGTCTGTTCCTCATCATCTTTGGGGACATGGTGTCTTGGCCACGGCCTACTTGATTAACCGTACTCCTAGTCAGGTTCTTGATTTCAAGACTCCGCTCGATGTGTTGTGTGCCCATACTCCTCCAGTTTCAGTCTCTAAGTTACCTCCGAAGGTGTTTGGGTGTGTTGCTTATGTTCATGTCTACTCCCATCAACGAAGTAAACTTGATCCTTGTGCCCTCCGCTGCGTCTTTATTGGCTATTCTACTACTTAGAAGGGTTATAAGTGCTATCACTCGCCTACTCAGAAGGTTCATGTTACTTTGGATGTCACCTTTCATGAAGAAGTTCCATATTATGTTTCCCCCTCCTCTTCAATTCAGGGGGAGAGGGGGAGTAAATTGAAGAGTTTCGAAGTGGAAAATGTGGAAAATCTTGAACACGAAGAAGGAATTTCTGGCGAACAGGAAGCGACCGGTCGCTCGAAAGACACGACCGGTCGCGAATGAACCTGCCTGGAAACGACCGATCGTGAGGAAGCCGCGACCGATCGCGTAGAAGTGAGTGACCGGTCGCGTGCCTCGATGAGCGATGACAATGACGATGCATGTGAAGCGACCGGTCACCCGATGATATTTTGGAATTTTTCGACTCTTCCTCAAAAGGACGTAACAGTGATACTAGCGACTCTCGTACAGATGAAATTGATACAAGACCCCCCTCTGCCCTGCCACTGCCCCAATCAACTCGTGATAATGAGGTACTTTCTAGTAATGTGTCTACTTATTCTTTGCCCCCACACACTACCCGTGGGAAACCTAAAGTACAATATTCTCCTGATATACATGCCAAGTCCAAATATCCCATTAACCATTATATGTCAACTCATCATTTATCTAAGTCATATGCATTATATTTGTGTCAATTGTCTAGTGTATGTGTGCCAACTAAGTTGCAGGATGCTCTATTTGATAAAAAATGGGTAGATGCAATGCATATTGAGATGGAAGCGTTAAACAAGAATGCCACTTGGGAGTTAGTTCCTGTACCAAAAGGGAAAAAGGCAGTTGGGTGCAGATGAATGTTTACTTTGAAGCACAAGGCTGATGGTTCCATTGATCGTTACAAGGCAAGATTGGTAGCAAAACGGTATACTCAGACCTATGGAGTAGATTACACAGAGACTTTTGCTCCAGTAGCGAAGCTCAATACTGTGCGTGTACTCTTGTCCTTAGCTGCTAACCATGATTGACCGCTGTTATAATTTGATGTCAAAAATGCATTCCTCCATGGTGATCTCAAGGAAGAAATATACATGGATCCGCCGGGTATCCATGTGACCTCTAAGGAGGGTGTGGTGTGCAAGCTACGGAAATCCTTGTATGGATTAAAGCAGTCTTCAAGAGCTTGGTTCGGGAGGTTTGCTGCATCTATGAGGAAGTCTAGGTATGTACAAAGTAACTCGGATCATACTTTGTTTCTGAAACGTCGCAGAGGTAAATTGACAGCTTTAATAATTTATGTTGATGATATGATTGTAAGTGGAGATGATCAAGTAGAAATACAGAGTCTTCAGAAATATCTTGCGTCTGAGTTTGAAATGAAATCATTAGGTGACTTGAAATACTTTCTTGGGATTGAAGTTGCCAGATCTAAGCATGGTATTTTTTTGTCCCAAAGAAAGTATGTTTTGGACTTGCTTGCAGAAACTGGAATGTTGGATTGTAAACCCATTGATACTCTTAGTGAACAGAATCACAAGTTGGGGTTGTATCCTGATCAAGCTACTACTGATAAGGAGCGCTATCAACGGCTTGTGGGAAAATTAATTTATTTGGCTCATACACGTCCTGATATTGCATATGTAGTGAGTGTAGTTAATCAGTTTATGCACTCACCTAGTGAAGACCAAATGGGTGCCGTGACACGTATTTTGAGATACCTCAAAGGCACTCCTGGCAAGGTGTTAATGTTTTCCAAGTATGGTCGTACAGATGTGGAAGGGTACACAGATGCTGATTGGGCAGGTTCAGTAACAGATAGGCGCTCGACATCTGAGTATTTTATGTTTGTTGGTGGCAATCTTGTTACGTGGAGGAGCAAGAAACAAAAGGTGGTGTCTCAATCTAGCGCTGAGGCTGAGTATCGGGGAATGGCCCATGGCGTATGTGAGTTACTATGGTTGAGGAGATTGTTGAGAGACTTGTTTTTGGGCCTAAGAAACCCATGGATTTATATTGTGACAATACGACTGCGATTGCAATTGCTCATAACCCTGTACAACATGATCGTACGAAGCATGTGGAGGTTGATCGAAATTTCATTAAAGAAAAGTTGGATGCTGAGATGGTTTCCTTCCCGTTCATCAGTTCTGAGTATCAGTTAGCCGATGTTCTTACGAAAGCGGTTTCTACAAGTATCTTTCTCACCTCGCTTGACAAGTTGGGCATGCGTGACGTCTTTGCTCCAACTTGAGGGGGAGTGTTAGCGAGATATCCTAGCCCTATTTGGATATTTCCTTCTTATTCTATTAGGATTTTATTTATTTCCTTTTGTATAGATATTATGCAATTAGGATTCCACTTATTTCCTAGTTTAACCCTACTAGGGTTTGTAACCATGTATTATAAATACCTCTTTTCGGAGAATGAAATATATCTGAAAATATTCTACCATATTGTTTGACTATCTCGAGTTCCATTGGTCAAGATACATAGAAGAAACCACTTCTTTAAAACAAAGAATTATGGAATTCGATAATAACCTTGATCTCCATATGATAGCGGTGACAGTGAGCAAATTCCCAACTAACATAAATTGTACCAGCTGGAAATGGCATTCTTCTAAGTATTGAAACCTTTCAATGGACTTTAAGTTGGATGCTTGTTGCAGATTGCTACATATGTTTCAGTATCCAAGATGAAGGAGGGAGTGGCATTGTTTGAGAAATGGAAAGTGAGAGAGTGAGAGGGAGTGAGAGAGGAGAGAGCCTTGGGGCAAGTGTGGGTCCCTTACTTTCTTGATTGTTTGGGAGAAAAAAAGGATAATGGAATTGAATGAGAAGAAACTCCGTTGGTGGTGTTAGCTATATGGTGATCAATGAATGGTACCCGTTAGTGTTTGGTTGGGTGGTCATCTCATTCGAAAAATCCGTACACCGACCATATTGTGTTGATAGTTTGGTTTGGTTTGGTTTGGTTTGTTTAACTTTTTATTTTTTATTTTTTAGATCAATTTGTATCAAAGTGTTTGGTTAAAAAATCGGGTAACAATAACTCTAATCCGATGAAAATCCATACCGAACCGAACTAATGTATATGATCTATTTTTAGTTATAATGTATGTGTATATATAAAACACTACATGTATACGTAAGAAGTATACACATGCCTATAGTAAAGATATATATATATATATATATATAGAGTCCCCTTTTATGGAGGGATCTCTCAAATAATTTTATTTGAGGGATATCATTTAGGGTCCCCTATGAATTTTTTTTCAACGATCCAAATCATCTATTTTTCACATCTTCATTCAGAGATCATCCTTACAAAAAATTATGCAAATTGAAAATTATTAAGGCATCTAATTGAGACCAACAAAATCAATGAACATGATAATTCAAGAAAGTACTTAAATTTCAATAATTTAATTGAGTGGTCAAATGATATCGGATTCAAGTGATTTTTTTGTAAAGATGATTTTTGAATGAATATCTACAAAATAGACAGTTTGGATTAGTGAAATACAATGTGAAGTGGGCCCTATATGGTGTCCCTCAAATAAGTTATTTGAGGAATCCCTCTCTCTCTTATATATATATACACAAATATGTGTTAGAATATTAGCCTTTAGTACTAATGTCTTGCATTAGTCATGGTGCTATATTCTATAGACGTTTCATTATTTAAGTACCCACATTTAAATATAAATATATGCAAGTATGAATTTGTCAACTTCTCACTAAAACCTCTGGAAATGATCCCTGGTAAAGAAGGGATCCCTAATTTGACATATCTTTGTCTATTGAGCATTTTCTTAAATGTTGAGTTGGAGTTTTTCAACTAGCATTAGTAAAAAATATTTTTTTCAAGATTTTTTGTTAAATGGTACTATTGGTCTACTAAATTAATTTGAACCAAATAAGCGGTTAAGCGATTCGAATGGTTGGTTAATGGAAGAGAAATTGGTCTACCGAAGGCTTGTTAACGAAAGAGCTTTTTACCGTTCCAAACCGATCCGTGCCCAGGCCTAGTGTTAGGTAAGCCATATGTGGTTAAAACTATGAAATATTTGACGGAATGACTAACGGATGTATGAAAATAGTAGAAAACTCAAATTTTGTGTACAAAGTTGATATGAAAAAAACTTGATGTAATAAAGTCTAAATTTCGGCAAACTTTCGGGTAACAAAGTGAAATATATAAACTATAAAATTGTAAAAGACGTTAGAGATATGGAATATATATCATATACGTATGTGTTGTCACATCTTAAGAAATTACGAGCCCATCGCATTTATAAACATTTACACACCACCAGTACTTGCCACTGGCCCAAAACCAGTAAGTTTTGACTTCTGAGAATAAATAATATTTACCTTTGTTTTGAATAAATAAATACAAGCATGTTGTGAATAAAAGCCTTGGTTTTTCTGTGAAGGATTGCTTAGCTTTCATTGTCTTATATATGTATTGACTTCACTGTCTTGTTCGCATCCTATGTGGCTTTCATATGTCTTTTATTGGTGATGGCCAGAGTGGGGTTGATGCTATTTTCTTTTCCTATGATTTTGGTTATGTGCTATTTAACACTTGAGATGTTTCATGTCCTTGCAGAATTGTATGAGAGGTTCCTTGGCCAAAGCCGGTGTTGTCTATGCCCCTGTTGAAGAAATTGGCAGCGAGGGTAGACTTCTGCGTGCTTGTCGTATCCTAGTTTTATAAGCATTCATTCTATTTCATTTTTGTGTTTGTTGTACCTGAAATCAATATGAGATTACAATATGCAGGAAGAATCAAACGAGAAAGGTTCAATCCTTTGACGCCCGTGGCATTTTCAAGCAGTATGGATCCGAGGAATGGGGAGAGTATCTTATCCGTGAAGCTCATCTTTCACAAAGGTTTGTGTTTGATGACAACAGATATTACCATTGTTGTGCTTCTGTACCTTTCCCTGAAACATGTGAATAGACTGATTCACGGACACTCAAGATGTACGTTTTCTTATCTCGGGTAGGAGACGATATGTATGTAATTAAGATTTGAAGTAAGCTTTGGTTAATAATTCACTCTTGTTTTACTAGGTTTCAGACTGAAATCTGCAACTCCCATATTTTTGTGGTTCCTCTGATTCATATACAATGACTTCAACTGGTGCTCCGTTTCACCAAAGAATCATTTTTTTCTTTCTTTTGGCTTGGAGCAGATGTATTTGTTCATGTTTAAATTCCACTGTGTTAATTTGTTACACTTGTCCATGGGGACAAGTCTTAAGGACACTATAAGCTCAACTATAATAAACACTTGCATGCACTTTAGCCTATAATACACTAAAACTGAAACCTTTCAGTGAGTTTCCCATATGAATTTTCAAGTGAGTTTCACATCAAATAATAGACTTTGAACCAAAATATTTATTAGAACCAAAACAAAGCATGTGAACATCAAATTTTATAGACACGTTAGGATAACAAAACCAAAACAAAGGATACTGTAAAAACCTACAAATGAAACTGAAATATAATTAGGTTTGGATAGCCTTCTAGTCAATTTTCCATACATAGATGCTTAAGTAATTTTTCAGCGTGACGGTACATGGTGTTATGAGTTCACTCAAATGATAAATCTACTTTAACAACTAACTAAACTTTTGTACAAACGTGATCCAACGTAGTGTTGTGTACGACATTCAGTTTAAGAAGTAGAACCAAAATCATAATTGTTGATTCAGCATTCTCTAATGACATGAATCATATTTGTTGATTCAATGTCTTGGGTTTGAACCTGTTGATGATAAAAATGGGTTCAACTTAGATAGATATGGAGTGGTGGATGATATGTGAAGGCGTGGGCTTTTAGCGTGTAAGTGCCTTCGGTAGGCAAGGCAAGAGACTGCCTTCGGCAGGTTGGTGTCTTTGGTGGGTTAAGTGGAAGATAAGGACCTATTGATGACTAGTGAAGGCCTTCGGCAGTCAGTGTCATTCAACATAAGTAAAGTAAATAAGCATGCAGAAGACAAGGTATACGTGGTTCACCCGAATGATGGGCTACATCCACGGAGAAGGATGTTCTCATTATGATAATGTTTTGTTTACATTTGTACAAGGGGATTAGACCCAAAGATAAAGAGAAGAAGGCCCAAGGGTCAAGGTACAAAGCCTGAGAATCCAAGGCCCAAGGGTCAAGACCCAAGACCCAAAGACCAGAAGAGAGAGTCCTTTTCTAAAGGGAGAGTAGTCTTCTTTTATAGGTGAGGGGAAGTCTCCATCTCTTGTAGTTTTCCGATGTGGGACTCCTTGCCTTGCTTAGAGTTGTGACTTATGGTAATGCTTCTTTGGCTAAGCTCACCTCTCAAAGTATGGCACGTGGATGATCTAGCCTAGCTAGTTGCTCGGTTAGTCACGGTACCAACAGAACCTGAAGAAGAAGTCTTGGATTTTGAAAATGAGTGAAAATGTATTAGAGAGATTATACAGAAACCAAAATTCTAAATATATAAGTAGCACAAGGGTATTATAGAAAGACCGAAACTGAAAATAAATTGGGCGATGGTTCCATCATAAATTTATGTTTGTAATGCTACCTATAGGTTTCAACATGGTTCCATCATGAATTGTAGAAATTGGACGATGAAAAGATATATGATATCTTGGTGGAATTTTAGCAAATAATATTTACTATGTTTGTAATCTTTTTTGTCTCATTCTGTTTATTTTGTTCTCACATTCTTCCTTGCTATGTAGGTTGGTGCTTCTTTAGTTCACTTTATTAGAGGAAAAGGGTACATAGTTCAGCATGTAAATGTTTTATAAAAGTATATTTATAGAATTACTTTCTCATATATTGTAATTATTATTATTTGTTGTGTGTGTCTGGGGATCTACAATCAGATAGATTGAAGATGAGATGGGAGTTAAGATTATAATCCCCTCATCAAAGGAGGATGATTCAATTAGTAAGTTTTAACTTAAACGTTAACAACAGTTTGACTTTTTGATCAAATAGAAGTTGTTCAACTCTTTCATAATTGTGACATGACATATTAGCCAAGTTCATATAATCTTGTATATTCTTATAGGAGGATTTCAGATAGTCTGGGGAATGTGAATGTGGTTTAACTATTTTTACTTGATTATCTTTCACAGTTATTGAAGGCATCTCAATGGAAAGTATATCTAGAGCTTCTGAGAATATACATACTATAATTGATGAGGTCAGTTGCCTAGCAATGGGTTTAGGGTTTAGGGTTCATTCCTTTATATATACACAATTTGTCCCTCATCACTCGTCTTTCTTTTGCTATTGATAGCATACTGTTACACATAATTAATATCTTCCTTTCTCTTTAAACATACAGGCAATTAAGAGCCAAAATCTTGATTACTCTCACTTCATTTCACTTTCATTGGCAATACATCCTGAATTAGTTGATAAGCTTGTCAACTTTCAGAACTCCATCCTGGTAATTAGTGATTCTCGAGTAGAAAACTATATGTATCTGACTATTTTACGAGGCAATTTGTATCCCAAATAATAACTTTTTGACTAAGAGAGGGGGTGGCTTGATGCTCTAATGTACATGTCATGCATAGTGTGTCATGGTTATATTGCATCATTGAATTCAAACATTGCGCTAGCCCATATACAGAAATATTTTGTTGCATTATAGATTTACTAATGACCCCACTTTGGTATCCTGAAACTGAAATTTCTTTAGAAAATAATTCTATGAGTAATGTATTAAAGTTAGTCTTGTAAAACCCATATTAGCTAGAAATTCTAGGGGATTGCAACATTTATATCCCAAAAAACGAGCTCCGAAGATCTCCCGGAGAAAAATAGGGAATGATAAAAGACCTAGCAGAAATAATGATTTTGAGTAAAACATATTCAATAGTATTGAACTTGGATTCAATTTAATTCTTAAAACAACTAAATTTATATGACAATTATGCTGCGTTTATTTATATGACATGTATAGAACACTTTGCATTAGTTGTAGTAGTATACATAATTAGAAGCTCTTTTGTCTTAAGATTATAAAAATACTAGCTATGTTTTGGTGGCTAATTTGTTCCAGAAAGGTCATGTTTCTTATATTTTATATATGTATATATAATGTAAAACAGATTTATATATGTATACACACTCTTCCATTTGCCATATGTATGTTTATAACTTGTCGAAATATATATTAGTACATTATTCCTAGAAATAGGCATGCTTGTTGTATATATGTAATCATTTTATAATCTTCTTTTTTAAATTACAATATTAAATTATTGTAATTTTATGTATAGGAGTGTGATATGTTAAAATGGCTGGAGGATTTGGTTTTTTAAAGAGGGGATTGAATTTAGGCCTATTTTTAATTCTAACTCCTATTTTTACCCTTACTCAGTGACCACCAATGACTAGTTTGTCATTATTTTTTAATTATATTTTATTGACAAGATTTAATTCATTTCAATCCAAGTCAATCGTCAAGAGTTCAGCTAGTTATTAATGGTGTCGTTTACCCAGGTGACAAATAGGCGTCACACGGATAAAAAGATAAATAAAAAAATACGTCAAATTGTTTAAAATTATTAGTAATCTCAAGAATACATTATATGACCCCGTAACTTTAGAAACATTTACATGAAACGGGGATAATATTATTTTTTTTTATCCCCGGTCAATCACGGTATGCCAGGTGTGATAATTTTTTCACGTAGCAGACTGTGATTGGCCATGTATAACAAAAAAGTGATATCCCCGTTTCATACAAGTTTTTCTGCCTTACTTGATACCGATTCAGTTGTAATGATCTTATACCATTTGATTATTGAATTACAAAGTAGAATATGGGTCCGCAATAGGCTCATATGGGACCAACTAAAATATTTGACCCAAAAGTTGACTGCATTATACATTTGCAATAGAGAAGCAATCTCTGAAATTCTAAGCTTAATAATACGTATAATGGGCTGGTGATTTTGGCCTCTAAACTTCATGAATTTGGTTCTAATTTCTGCTCACAGCTGCAAGGTGGTGAGCCTGAATTTCCCATGGTTGCATTTCCAACCCATTGTTTGGGTTTCGCTCGATGCGAGGGCTGTGAGGATGCTGCATTTCCCTCTTGAAGCACCGATAAATGATGTAACAAAGCATGCGCAAGCCAAAGAGAATGCCAATTATGGCCAAGGCTAAGAACATAACCTTTGATAGAACGGGGTCGTTTGCAGCTAAAAAAGACTCCTACACAAACCATGGCTGAGATAAAGTGTTTGAAGATTGGCCTAATAAATTGGTCAAGTTATGTACATATAACTCATAATTGTGTCTCTTCCTTGTTCAAAACTTGAAATTGTAGAGAGAGGTTGAAGTAATTGAAGGTAGGTGAAGTAGTTCTGGGTGTATTCTTGCCTTCAACTGAGACTATTTGATCACTTGTGGATCAAGTATGGAATATGATTGATTTGGGATCATATGACAAAGGTTAAAGTATCAGTTCCCTTTTTCATTAATTCCTCATAAAACCACTTTAGTTGCTTTTACAATGATGGGATTTAATTAAGTCTTTTGCCCTAATATTAAAAATAAAAAAATAAAAAAAAGAAGAAGAAGAATTCCATGGATAATCTGCAGCATGAATTTTTTTAATTTATTATCTTTAGAAATAATTAAGTTTTTAATTAGATTGAAGTCCTTCTAGCTTCACATCCTCGCTTAGGTGTCACATGTTGATTCTTTTTTTTTTTCTTTGCTTATGTGGAAGCGTATTCGCTAGGGGTGGGCATCGGAACTAGGGATGGCAACAGGCCGGGTATGACAATACCATCCCCGTCCCCACTCTCCATCCCCGGCCCCATCCCCGAACCAATCCCCGTTTAATAGGTTTCGGGGAATCCCCGTCCCCGTTCTCATCGGGGGACTATCCCCCATACCCGCCCCGAATCCCCCATTTTTTTTGCATAAAAAATATTTATCATACATTTTAACATTAAGTTTCATATTAAATTATCATTCAACACATTCAAATTAACTATAAAGTTCAACTCAACTATTCAAAATCACATCAATATGAAAATCCAGAGAAGATTAGGAAGAATTAGGGTAGGGAGGTTAACTTAGGGTTAAACATAAATATTATAATTATATATTTATTTATTTAAATATAAACATATATATTTTCGGGTCGGGTTCGGGGATGGGGACGCCAATACCATCCCCTCCCCTTACCCGTCGGGGATGTTTCAAGTTCGGGGATCCCCGTACCCGATACCCGTTTGGCCCCGAAATCTCCCCCTGTTAGGGTCGGGTCCCCGTCGGGACCCGCCCCCGTGTGGATTTTTGCCATCCCTAATCGGAACTGAAGAACCGATCAACCGAACCAAACCGGGCCCCAAAAAATCGAAAAAAACCATGTTGACCAAAAAGACAAATCCAATTCAAAAAACGAAACAGATCGATTCTAATTAGTTTCCGTTTCGGTTTTATACCCCAACAAACCAAACCGGGCTGAATAAGCCAACCAAATTAAAATATATATCATTTTAATATTTATTTATATCCAATGCTATATTTTTTTTATCTCATAACTAATATGTACCCAAGTTCAACTACAAAAAAAAAAAAAAAAAAAAAAGAGTTGTGGTATTATAGTCTAGCTAAAGAACTTATACAGTGGTGGAGGTGGTTTTCTTCGAAATTTTCCAAATTCTCAAATAGTACTTATGAATTAGACAAATTCGTCCACAAGTTGTTTTCCAATAACTCGTTCATCCATTGCAGAAAAATAATCGATTGTCTATAAAGTTGAGATTACAATCCATATAAAATGATACATTTATATATGAATTACCTTCAAAAGAAAAACATTAATATATATATATATATATATATATATATATATATATATATATATATATATATATAACACATCCTTTCTATACAAAGTATTTTGAAAATGGGTGCATTAAGTGTTTTCGTGAGAATCAATGGTTGTATTATATTTGTGGTCTGAAATTATAATATTTATAAAATTCTCTTTGAAAAGCTCTTTTGGTCAATTTTGGTAAAATAAGGGTACACAACAAAAAATGATACATAACGGTACCATGGTACCAACATGTCATGTTTATTATATTTGATTTGATATTTTTTCCAAAAAAAAATTAGTAATGGTTTCAAATTAGATTTGTATGGTGTACAGATCCGTAGAGGATCTACTTTGTAATGTCCTTCATGTTTCAAAAAAAAAATGTATCATGTTTAATTGACTTTTCTTTAACAAATTTTAAATAAATAAAAACGTTTCCCCATATTTGGTGAATTAATGACATATTACCAACATCATTTATCTAACACATACTCTCTTTTTTTTTTCTTTTTTTTTAATCAAAGGAAAAATCTTCATTACTTTCAATAACAATCAATATGATATACAAAAGGACACCCAAAAAAACTGGAGAAAGGTGGAAAATCCGGCCCAAAACAAAAGGACACCCAGAATAACAGTCAATATGACATACAAAAGACTAAATTTCTTCTCTATTCGCCGCAAGCATAGGCCATAACCAATTTGGAGCCAACCCAGCCCAAAATAATCGCCGTTGTCGTAAGCCAAATTGAGCCAAAAGGTGCACCGCTTTATTCCCCTTGCGAGGTTGATAAAACACTTCTCGTACTTGTAAATACACCAATAGATTCCTCACATCCTCAACTAGATTGCCTAGATTACTCTAACATTCGCCAGAACCCATAACAAGAGTCATGGCCTCTTGAGAATCAAAAGCCATATGAAAATTTTGATAACCTCTCCATAAAGACATCAACAACCCTTCCCGCATCACCGCGAGTTCAGTTCCTAGAACATCAAATCCAGCTAGTCCATCACAAGCAAAACCGCAAAGAAACTCACCATCTTGATTGCGAAACAAACCCCATAATCCACGCACAATGCTCCCAGTCACCACCGCTCCGTCACAATTAAGAACTAGTGACTGGTGTGGCGGTTTAATCCAGCGAACATGGTGAGGCAGCGAGGTTGGCCTACATCTCTCATTACCTTGTTGGAAGCTTTGTATGAATTCAAGGGTCCTCTCAATAGCCTCTCCCAAAATGCCCGACTCCTTCCCATACAGAGTATTATTCCGAATGAGCCATGAGTGCCAGACACAACCTGCAAAAAAATTTAATTCCTGCTCCGATAAGACATGAATGGTTGTCTCAAAATTTTTTTAAAAAGACCCATGGTAGGCCTCCAGCTGACAAAAAAAGGGGGTGAGAGTCCAAAATTTGAAGTACCCTTTTAAAATATAGATTGAGAGGAGTGGGTAGCACATTTGAACATGCCCTCCACACTAAAAGCTTGATTTTGTTAGCGACCTTCAGATGCCACATCTTCCTCCAAAAAAGTTTCTGAGGGCTCGTGTATGAGCTCCCTCCCTCCACAACAGCCCCCATGCATTGATGTAAGGCAACCCGATAACCAGATTTTACAGAATATTTCCCATCCTTAGCAAAGAACCAATATTTACGATCATGCAAACGCACCACCGAGCCCAAAGGAATACTCATAATTGCCTCACAGTCCTCTTGAGTAAAACACTGACTTAGCAGTGGCATGTTCCAAGCACCAGAAGATGTTAACTAGTCAGCCAGTCTCGCCTGTGAAGACAATCCCAAATTAAGAAGGGGTTTAAAGGTGAAGGGCCTTAGGATCCATCGATCCTAGAAAACCTGCACGGAAGTCCCATTACCAATTCTCCAAATCAACCCTGCATCAACCACTTGTCTTCCCTACAGAATGGAGCGCCAAATAAGAGAAGGGTGTGTACCAACCTCGGCACTTATAAAATCCCCATCTGGATAATATCTTGCACGTAGAATCCTTGCCACCAAAGAAGAAGGGTTTCCAATAAGCCTCCATGCTTGCTTTGCCACCATCGCTTTATTAAAGGCTTCAAAATTTTTAAAACCAAGGCCACCGAAGCATTTTGGCTGGTATAGCTTGTTCCAATTCATCAATGTATACTTGTACCCTGTATAATTGATCACCTTTAAGCCACAATCATCAAGAGCCTCGCCAAAGTCACGCATCTGTAACATAGGTCTAAAACTTCTCCCCCAGTATTAGCTTGCTCGGAGGATCTCATTAAAATCTCCACCAACTACCCACGGTCCACTGCTATTTCCACTCAACCTGCGCAATAGCTTCCAAGTATGCTTTCGAAGATGAGTTTCAGGATGGCCATAAAACCCCGTAAACCTGAATCCTATATGCTCCAGCCCTTCAATAAAGATATCAATATGACATTTTGAGTAGGACCAAAGGCAAACAGTAACCCCTTCCTGCCAAAGTATAGCCAAACCTCTAGACATTCCAACACGACCCACACTGAAACACCCATTCATTCCTAACTATCTTTGTACTACCTCCATTTGACGCTTCGTCTTCTTAGTTTCCTTTAGAAAAATAATGTGGGGCTGTTTAGCTCTAAGTGTTCGTGTCTAATAAATCTCGGCCCTGTCATCTGCCCATAAACTGAAACGTGGCGGTTCGTTAGGCGTTTGCCTTCCTAAAAAATGGAAGGAAAGCTGCGAAGGAAGAATTCTCTCGGCTTCACGATCTCACGGCCTCGGTACTCTCGGCCGAGGCCGAAGAAAGTAATGAACCGCTCGAAAACATAGCCGAAGATATTAGAGTTAAATCGCCACGTGGCAGCAGGGTCCCACGCTTCATTTAATGAAGTAACGCCTCTGACTAGCAAACCCACTAGCCACAAAAAGGCATTTAATGCACGAGGAAAGAAAGGAAGTGACTAAAGTCAGGATTTGATGATAGAAATCAGAGTGGTTAGGCGCAAACATTCTTACAAATATTCTTACAACTTAAGGTCAGATCACCAACCACCAGACCAGGGCATTAAATGCGTTCTCACGGCTAGGGGTGCAGAACCCGCGATCAGGGCAGCGGCCGAGATTTACCGGGATTTATGGGGTCACACCACCATGCTTCACGATCCCAAATGTCGATTCGACTACCCACTTGCTCTGATCGGGCTCCACCACGCAGATTTTCAGCCTCGATTACTCCTCCAGAGCTCTTCCTATAAATACCGAGCTCAAGCTACATTCAAAGGGTTCAAACACCAAACCAAAAGCATCCCACTGAGCAAATTATATTTTCATGTAATGCACTTTCAATACCTTTACTTGCTTTCCTAGGAGTAGTGATAGATTGTAAGGAAAATTCATTCATCAATATATCATATGACCCTTGATTTTCAAGGTGCCGGAGCACCATCTTTGTTACTCTCTCATCCACCCCATATATCATACAACCGTCGCTCTCTGAGCAACGCGCCGGAGCACCGCCCAAAACCCACCATCAACACCACCACTAAACGGCCTTGTAGCTCAGGCCGTGAACCTGACGGCCGAGATCAGTTCCTCTCTCGGCCACAATCGTTTGATTAGGAGTCGAACTCAAACAGGCGCACCACTTAACCATTTTATCCAAACCACATCACCATCTCGACGCACGGTAGACCGTGCTGGCACACCCGCGCACAACCGCACCGCATCCAAAAGAAGGACGTCACGTGTTGATGCATATCCCCTCGACCCGGAGCACCAGGCCGTGAGATTTGCGCAACCAACACTAAGGAAGAACTTTAGAGTGCGGAATGTACGTAGATTGCCCAAACCACGCACATTCCAACAGAGGATCGTCATTTCTCGTGATGGGCCCATTCCCCGGGACCCATCACGGATTTGCTAGCCATACCAGCTATTGTAGCCTCCCCAACAGAATTACCTCGTTGCCCCACACCGTTCATATTTGAACAACCTCGAGGATGTACCCCCCTCATCCTCTTGAACCCCCTTTTTCTAGATGAAGAAGAACCTTCGTGACAACTAAGGGGAGGGGAGTACACATTGTGCGTAGTGCCGGTACATTCATCTGGCATGTTATCCTGCACCACCTCTTTAGTTTGGGCCCCGAGAATCTCCTTCCCGCGGCTCAATCCCAATGAGATCACAGGAACATCACAAAACACATCAGTAACATCAGATTCTCCATAATGAGGTACTTCCGTGACAGAATCATATGCCAACCTTCTCTTCTTGGAGAGAGACCCTTCAGAGACTCTGTGCAGGGTATCATCTGAACCCAATGAGATATCCTTCTGAGTAGCGAAGGCCACATGGTGCGAACGAACAGTCCCTACAGGTGAACCATGACTCCCTGAAGCCACCTCCTGACTATGCGACTCCTCACCCAGACCCAAGCTTCTTCCTGTCAAACCATTTGGAACTCGAATACGAAAGACGTCCTTTATCGACGTCTTCCACCTCCAATATTGCTCTTTGTCAATAACCCCCGAATTTTTGAATTCACATCCAGACCTAACGTGATCCAACCTACCACAAAATAGAGAGAAAAAAGGAATTCTTTCATATTCTATTTCGTAGGGTTTGGCAAGTTCATCTGGTACAAGTCTCAAAGTAACACAACGTTTCAAAGGTTTTGTCACCTTTAAACCCACTCGGATGCGCAGGAAACTCCTCAAACAATCACCATTAAGTCCCTTATCTACCATAACAAAGGTCCCCAGAAAATTCCCAAGTTTTTCTCCCATTGCTGAAGTAAGGAAAAGAGGTGGGATACCCTTAACCCTAACCCAGAAATTTTGTAAGTCCAGCAGAACAATATGGTGATCAACGCTTCCATCAGTTACCGACAATAACAATAAAGCCTTATCAAAAGTCCATGGTGATCCCATCATCACATTTTACGATCGAGATCACTCTTGAAAGAAAATAGAATACGTTTAGAATCCTCCAAGGTAACATAAGAGAACTCCTCTCGTGTATGCCAAATACGCTTCAGTGTGCCCACCAAGGAATCCTTGTGATATAGTCTTTAGTCGTCAGCAACCGCCCCACCAAGAGAGAAAGCGAGTCGGTTTTAGGCCATCGAGATCATCAAGACCAACAACTTCGATAGCCTCCACATCCGAAATTGCAAGAGATCGATAGCCTCCATTAGCCTCAGAAAAAGCAGCCCGCAGCCAAGACTTTGAGAAGAAAACCAAATCCAGGCAACCAAACCAAACCCTAAGACGAAAAACTCAAAACCCTGTCAACCAAAACAACACCAACACCACCACCAAATGATGGGAAACCCTGTAGACGATGAGAAACCCAACTCCAGCACACCACTCAGACAATGAGAAACTTGAAACCCAACTCCAGCACACCACTCAGACAATGAGAAACTTTGGCGACCAAACCAGCGCTAACTCCACACAGAACGTTACAACGGCATACCAAAACCCTATTTCCTAAACCATAACAAGACACGGAAGGGACTCTGTAACTCTAACACATACTCTCTTACAATAACCATTGGCCTTTTTTTCCCCTGATTTTGATTTTAAGTTTTCTACATGTCCTACCCAACGATTATTAATTTTGTCAACCCCTTAAATTCAATAATAATAATAATTTAAAATCAATTAATTTGAGGAATAGCTTAATCGAAAATAAAATTCAGCAGTTAACTATTTTTAATGCCCCATCCTCCAACTCATGGGATTTAAATCTTCTAGTCTTATTTCTCCTCTCATTTAAAAAAGAAAAAAAGAAAAGCAGTCACCCACTATTGAATTCAATTTTGATGATGAAATCAGTTGCTTTTCTTTCACGAGCCATAGGCGAATTTCTTTCTTGTGTTATAAACTTTTTAATTGAGCCAAATGGGAAGTTGTTGGGACAAAAATTTGGGGTTGAGTTTAATAACTGACCAACCCACAACTAGGTATATCAAATTCGTCAAAAATCCTTATCATCCATGTGAATTGAACATAAGACCGCTATATATATATATATATAAAACAGAAATTCTCTTATGCGGACATCCGGACGTTATTATCGTGCGGACGCAGTGTATTTTATACTACCCCTCTCTGTTTTCCTGCCTGTTTACAATAGGATCCGCACGATAATAACGTGCGGACATCCGGATAATATATATATATATATATATATATATATATATATATATATATATATATATATATATTAATGCAAAAACAATAAGCCTCCAAATATATCCTAACTACAATACCACTCCACTGATTAACACTTAATGGAAAATAAAATAATAAGATGAATTCGCAGCTGTAGTGGGAGTGATGCGCGATATTTGAGACACTAGAAGAAGTCGAAATAGTTCTTCCATTCGTCATAGTCTTTCAAGAAGCCGTCCATGTCCCGACCAAGCTCTATGAATTCTTCATGGCTACACGTACAAGGCAAGGAAAATATAATAATGTTGAAGCAAAATCTATAATTAATGCAATTGCTTGGGAATTCAAATTGGAATATTAATCTTTGAGGTTTTCCTCAGCAAACTCAAAGCATCAAAGCCAGGATCAAGGTATAAAAATTAAAAAAAAATTAAAAAAATAAAAAAAAATAAAAAGAAAAGAAAAAGGATTCTAATTAAAGATAAAACTACGTACTTACCTCCATGTATTCCGAATCTCTTCCATCTTTTCATCAATCTCTCTAAGTACCGAAACTGTTTCTCTATATGTAGAGATATAGTTACATATAAACTTAAAGAAGGCCGCTCCCACCAAAGTTGAAATATATTTCCTTGCCATTAATTAAGATTAGGAAAAATTTAAAGTTGGGTTGATTTTTTTCGAGTAGACGAAGAAAATTGGGAAGATTTAAACATGGGCTCTGAGTAGCAAAAGTAAGTCAAATAATATGGGTAGAATATTTTCAGATGTATTTCATTCTCCGAAAGGAGGTATTTATAATACAGGTTACAAACCCTAGTAGGGTTTAATTAGGAAATAAGTGGAATCCTAATTACATAATATCTACACAAAAGGAAAAATAAATAAAACCCAAATAGAATAGGATATGCTCTACTCGCCAACACTCCCCCTCAAGTTGGAGCAAAGACGTCACGCATGCCCAACTTGTCAAGCGAGTTGAGAAAGATACTTGTAGAAACAGCTTTCGTAAGAACATCAGCTAACTGATACTCTGAACGGATGAAGGGGAAGGACACAATCTCCGCATCCAACTTTTCCTTAATGAAATTTCGATCAACCTCCACATGCTTTGTACGGTCATGTTGTACAAGATTATGAGCAATTGCAATCACAACCGTATTGTCACAATATAACTCCATGGGTTTATTAGGCCCAAAACCAAGGTCTTTCAACAATCTTCTCAACCATAGTAACTCAGATACACCATGGGCCATTCCCCGATACTCGGCCTCAGCACTAGATCTAGACACCACCTTTTGTTTCTTGCTCCTCCACGTAACAAGATTGCCACCCACAAACATAAAATACCCATATGTCGAACGCCTATCTGTGGCTGAACCTGCCCAATCAGCATCTGTATACCCTTCTACATTTGTATGGCCATACTTGGAGAAAATTAACCCCTTGCCAGGAGTTACTTTCAGATACCTTAAAATACGAGTCACAGCCCCCATATGATCTACACTAGGAGAGTGCATAAACTGACTCACTATATTTACAGCATACGCAATATCTGGACGAGTATGAGCCAAATAAATCAACTTCCTCACAAGTCGTTGATAACGTTCTTTATCAGTTGGAACTTGATCGGGATACAACCCCAACTTGTGATTCTGTTTACTAGGAGTATCAATGGGTTTACAATCCAACATTCCAGTTTCTGCAAGCAAATCCAAAACATACTTTCTTTGGGACAAAAAAATACCATGCTTAGATCTGGCAACTTCAATCCCAAGAAAGTATTTCAAGTCACCTAATGATTGTTGGAAAAAATGGCTCACCTAAAGGATACAAAGGTTTTGGCGCTCAAAGGATGATTTTGAATCTGTCTACAAGCGACCGGTCGCAGGACATTTGCGACCGGTGGTTTTGAGACAGATTCGAAGTCTGGAGCATCATCAACGAGCGACCGGTCGCGTGACATTTGCGACCGGTCATCCTGGAGCAGATTCAAAGTCTGGAGGGAAAACTTCTGGCGACCGGTCGCCAGGAACTGGCGACCGGTCGTTCCAGTCGTGCTGTGACGTTTCCTTACGTGTTTTCAACTGTGTTTTCGATGGCTATCGCTTTCCACAAGATTTCAGAGGCTTAGTGGGTCACTTTTGAGTTAAATGAACGTTGACTACCTGCTGGATAGTTGGGAGAGCACTCATGGCTCATTGGTTATCTTATTTCAAAGAGATCACTCTCCATTTTCTAGTGTAAGTGGGAGGTGGCTGAGTGGGATATCATTTACCTACTTGATCTGACATTTAGTCTAAGTGGTGACTAAAGGAAGGAACGTGGAGGACAAAGATTGTGCCTTATCTTATGTCCATTGGCTTGTGTAGGAAATGGGGTGAAGTAAGATAACACAAGAGGAGAAAACAAGTTGGATAATTAGGAAGTGGCTGAAGCAGAAGTTGAGTTGAGAGAGAGCTAGAGTTTTCAGCTTTGTTCAGAAAAACCAAGGGGAGAGCAAGAGAGTTCTCTAAGTGTATCAAGGTGTTGAGCAAGGGTGTGAGAGAAACAGATTGTGAGGGTAGTGTTCTAAGGGGGTTTCCTTTGTAAACCAAAGTTGTAACATATCTTCATTAGTGAAATTTCTCAAGGTGATCACCAAAGAGGATGTAGGCAATTTGCTGAACCTCTATAAACACTTGTGTCATTTGTGCTTGGTTAATTTCTGTGTGTGTGTGTAAGACTCATCCATCATTGAATTCTTTGTCTAAAGTCCATCAACAACAAGATCTTTAAGGGCAGTGAGTTAGTAATTAATTCACAACAAGTGGTATCAGAGCTGTGTTTGGCAGCTGGAGCTAGTTCTTCTCTTGGAGTGCTAGTGTGTTGAAGATGGCAAGTGACATGGAAGCTGAGAGTGGTAGCAGTTCACAGCATCTGAAGCCACCACAGGCAGCAAGCATGAAGGTGGAGTTAAAGCCTTTCACAGGGAAGGAGAACTTCACTCTTTGGCAACGAAGGATGAAGTCAGCTCTTACACAACAACAGCTCCATGTTGTGTTGGTTGGCAAGGAGAAGAAGCCAGCAGGCATGACGGATGATGAGTGGGGAGTTCTTGACGAGTTAGCCAGAGGAGCTATCGAAAACTATCTCTCCGATGAGGTGCTCATCAACGTGATAAAGGATACAGCGAAGCAAACATGGGACAAGCTCGAAGAGATGTTTGCAGGGAAATCGTTGTCCAACAAACTCTTCCTCAAGGAAGAACTCCTGAATCTTAAGATGGAGGAGGGAGGAAATCTAATGGAACATCTAAGTAGTTTCAATAGATGTGTTGCTGACTTGCAGAGAATGGATGTGAATTATAGTCCGGAGGATAAGGTTCTTATGTTGTTGACATCCTTACCTTCGTCCTATAAACACTTTCGAACCACTCTTATGTTCGGAAAGGTTACTCTTGATTTTGAGCCTGTGGTGCAAGACATCATGACACACCATAGGATGACTCAACGTTCGGGAGAAAACTCTCAAGGCGAAGGTCTAGTTGCAAAGACCGGAGAGAGAGGCCGTTCAAAGAAGCGTGAAGGCAAGAAAGGCAATAGAGGAAGGTCCAAATCCAAGGCGAAAGATGGTTGTTTCGAATGTGGGTCAAAGGAGCATTGGAAAAAGAATTGCCCCATATGGAAGGAGAAGAAGAACAAAGGGAAGAATGCAGCAAACACAGCTGAGGATGTCACAGAAAGTGATGGTGAGCTTTTGTGTGTTAATAGCAATGTTAAAACAAATGCATTGGCTAATTCTTCAAGGTGTTCCTCTTCCGATTGGATTTTGGATTCCGGATGCTCATATCATATGTGCTCAAACAAGGAGTGGTTTGACACGTATGAGAAAGAAGATAGCAGTGAAGTGATGATGGGGGATGGCTCAATGTGTAGAGTCAAAGGAATCGGTACAATCAAGGTGAAGATGCATGATGGGGCTGTTAGGACGCTTGGAATGGTAAGGCACATTCCAAAGTTGCGTAAGAATCTCATTTCCCTTGGAACTCTTGATAAGAATGGTTATTCATTCAAAGCAAATGGAGGGAAACTCATAGTCTCAAAAGGTTCACTTGTGATTATGAAGGGAGAGATTCAACCTAACTGTCTATATAGGTTGTGTGGTACAACAATCATAGGTGGAGCAACTGTATCTACAAGCAAGGACTCGGAAGATGAAACTCAGCTTTGGCATTTGAGGCTAGGGCACTGTTGCTTCGATTCAGCTGCACCAAAATGGATTCAGCTGCATCCTCAACTTGTGATACTCGCAAGTGCACGAGCCGTTTGGTAGTATAGCATATGTAAGTGCGAGGTCGATCCCACGAGGATTGGTGATTGAATGATCCAATTCATTTCCCCTACATAAAACAGAAATGAAAAAGAAAATAAATAAAACAAGTAAAAAGGAAATAACTCAAGCAAATAAGTTCCCAAGTTCAATTAGATTAATGGATTGATTCTAGCTAAAGTATGATTAAGCCATGGTGTTTGGTCAAAACCTTGTGTTCCTAATTCCCTAATTTGATCATTTGTTGTCTAACCTAAAATTAAGCATTAGGAACCCATTAAGCATAGAAGAACAATTTAAACAACCAAGCATGTATCTAATCCCTGTTGTCGAATGTCCATACATACTCTTCTTATTCATAGTTCAATTCGAATTAAAGCATGGTGTCTACTCTTAATTCAAACCAAGATAGCTAACATGCAAGCCTAAATGGTGATCAATCATTCAAACTAGCATATTAACTTATAAGCATAATGAATAAGAACAAAAATCATAATTGAAACTTGGAAACTAATTAAACTTGAATACTTAAGAAAGAATGTACATTACAAATAAAAGTAAAGTAGAACTTGAAAAACTTAAGGAGAATTTCAGCACAAATATTTCATTACAACAATTGAAAACTAGAAAGGAAACTAAGAGAATTTGAGGGAGAGAAGGGAAGGGAGCTCTAGAGAAGTGTTTGAGAGCTCCCCCCCTTGGGGTGTGTTTTGAAGCTTGAAGGCTTCTCTATTTATAGGGCTAAGAGGGAGGAACAACATGATGAAATCCAACACCACCATTCCTCTTTTAATACAACCCATAACTCACACTTCATCTTGTCTATGTTAGTGTGGTTGGAATCAATCTCATCCCATACTTCTTTTGCTGCACCTCAAGCTTTCTTCACATGGGATCAAAGGTGATCAATTGTGGCTGCCTTTTGCTGCCAACCCATGTGGTTGCCTTTTGGTTGCTGAAAAACGAGTTTTCTGAACCAGTCTTGGTGTAGGAAGGCCAGAGGTTTCAAAACGTATCCAATGGTGCTCAAATTTGGATATGTTATAATAGACACCCATTGGAACAACTTCTATGAAGAAAGTATTCCCATCAGAGCAGTAGAAGTGTGCGTTTTGGGCCTTACAAGTTGGCAGCCGAACAGAGACTGGAATTGACTTCATTTCATTTCTTTGCTTTACATGCATGCACATGCTTTCTCTATAATAACTCCAGCATGTACCAACTTGCTCCTTTAGAATTTCATAGCTGGAATGCCTCCCCACTTCACTCATTATGTTGGATCCAAAGTCAGTTGCAGCATGGGTGAGGCACATGGCTTAAAGGAGGAGACAAGGCTCAAAGCTGGCAGCTGCAAATCCTCCTGAGCATGGTTCAGTGTTGGACGGGCTAAGGACTCCACATTTGTTCAATTGGGCTGAATTTTGGATATGTTATACTAGACACCCAATTGAACAACTTCTATGAAGAATGTCTCCTCATCCGAGTTGTGCAGATTGCTGAAATGAGACCTGCAAGGTGACTTACGAAACTGGACTGACAAGGAGTGTGGCCCAACTTTGGTTTTGTCTTTAAGCTCTTGCTCTTATGCCAATCAGCCCTTAACATGCATGGATTGCATCAAATGTGATCTCTTGCTATCTTAACCTACAAAACACACAAATAGAGGTAAGTGACTCAAAATAAAGAGAAACTAAGCAAAATCACTAAGTAAAGAAGGCAAGCAAGTGTATGAAATTATGGACTTATCAAAACAGAAAATGGATTAAAAGCACAAGTTTAACTCAATAACATAACCAAATCATAAGCTAGAAGGGTACAAAATGATATACAATTATGAACCGATCAAATACCCCCAAACCTAGATTTTGCTAGTCCTCGAGCAAAACAAAAGGAAAACAAAGATAAAAACAAAACAAGAAGTTAAGTAAACCACTTCCGCAGGTAACTCGATTGCATTGAGCATATGCAACAAGCCTTTAAACCTCTAGGCATCCCTAGTAGGAGGAGTTGTGTCTCCTGAGGGTTTAACAGATACGACACCCACAAACGTTTTCCTAACTCTACAAAACAAAGTGGTTAGAAAACTTATTAGATTTGTTAGTCCTTAAGCAAAATAAAACAAAAACCAAAACCAAAATAAAAATAATTACAAAACCAAAATAAATAAATAAATAAATAAATAAAGAAAAAAGTAAACTCAAAACAATCTTTCCGAACATTTTCTGAAGAGAGATGACTCATGCGCATGACTCAAAAATAAAAGCTCAGTTTTTAGACAATATTTACAAGGTGGCAAAGTTCAAAACACAACATGCTCAAAGTGTAGTAGTGTGATAGCCAAATGCAACAAATTCCCCAATCTTAGTTTTTACACAATTTCAAAAATCATACCAAACACAAATGCAACTTCAAATCTCACCAAAGTTGTCCTCTCACAAATGAATCACTCAGAAGAGGGCTACAATGCAACACTCAATTATAAACATGAGATTAGAGTTAAATCATAAGGGACTTAACTCAAAAATAGGAAGATGAAGAACTTGCATTAATATGATCTCAAGAAGGATGCCAAACACTTAAAAGTAGAAAAATGAATGCAATTCAACCACATGATATTTAAGATCAATTTAGGTCTTTATTATAGGTTGTAATGGGGCCAAGGGTGTAAGGTGAGTGAGAAATGAAAGGTATGGATAATACAAAGTCCAAGGAACTCACAATGTAAGAGCATAAAATAAAATTGTTTACAAGACTTCGAATCATCACGATTAGATTTTTTTCTTTTATATGATCAAAACTCCTTATACCTTCATTTACAATGATTCATACTTCTTTCCAAATGCCAATTTATTTTGAAGGCCCAAAAATGAATTTTTAATCAACCACCACTTAATCACAACTTTTTTTTTTCTTCTTTTCTTTCACCAATTGAGTGAAGTTTTTTTTTTCTTTATGTAATATCCCTTCCCAAACTTAGCATGAAAAACACATCCGAATTAGAGCTCATGAGTTCCTTAGAAAGGTAAATATTTGTTTTTCGGGCTAAGGTGAGGAAATATAATTGGTAAAATGAAAGAAAAGGTTTACATGTAGGCTCAAAATGGTTAACAATGGAAAATCATGCTTAAGCATGCATAAGGTTAGCTTGAAAGGCACAAACGATCCAAAGAAGGCCTTAATATCATTTCTTAAATGTCATGAAATCAAATTGCAAAAGAATGAATGACTTTTAAGTGTTCAACCAAATCAATGAATAATGAGATCAAACAACAACTTTGATGACAAGAAAATAAGAGTATGTGTATAACACTCATGAAATGAAGAACAAGGCTCAAAAGCTCACATTATATGGTTATATAAGTCTAATTTATGCTTGATACAATTCTTTGGGTCATGCAAATCCTTTAATTGGAAAATTATGAAACAAATGGCAAGTGCAAAGAAGGTTTCGAACATATCATGCTAGAACGATGCCAAAATTTTATTTTTTAAAAATTTTTATTTTTTTTTCATAATTAAATAATAATAATAAAATGAAATCCAATTTTAAGTCATGCAAACATTTATCACAATCTCATCATAAGTGTTCGGAAAGTGACTCAAAATAAAACAAGCAAAAAATTAATTTAAATTTGTTGTTTTTTTTTTTAAAGAAAAACCAAATTTACTTGCTAAACTCCAATACCCCCAAACCTAGAAATGAACATTGTCCTCAATGTTTAAAATTTAGGCACAAGCAATGTCAAAAATAACAAATGAAGGGATTAAAGCAAATATATAAAAAAAAACACAAAACACACAAGAATTAAAATACAAAATAAAAAAAATAATTACAAAATAAAAATTACAAAACAAACAAATAAAAGAAACGAAACAGTAAAACACTCGAAACAGAAAGCCCTAAACAAACAGTCTTACGCAAACCAAAACCCAAACGATTGAAAGCCCAACCCAAAAGAAGGTTAACCCACTTTGAAACCTAAACAACGGTGAAAACCCGAAAGAAAGTTAGCCCACTTTGAAACCTAAACAACGGTGAAAACCCGACCCACAAAGAAATCCGAAGCCCACACGTTTTTTTATTATTATTATTTTTTATTTTTAAGAAGAAACGTGAATTGGGAGCGCAAAGGCGGGATTTCTGAAAAGAGAAAATGTGGTCCCTAATGCCTCGGTTCCTGGGAAGTCACGGGCAAAAGAGGTGAGGGATGTGTCGGCGCGCAGAGGCCGCTTTCACATCCCCCAAGCTAGAATTATTGGCCTCTTGGGTGAAGCGGGATGACTTTTTCACTTTGAAGGTTGTGAAAGGTGAAAATGCAATTAAGGGGAGAATGGGAAATGGGTGCGGCGATATATAGAGATAAGCCGTAAGGGCCGCACAGAACTCAGAACCGCAGCAGCTAGGGTTTAGCAGACTAAGTCTATAAAAGGTAAAAAGAAATGGTAAAAAAAAACACAAACTCAGAAACACACAAAAGAGAAAAGAAAGAAAGAAGAAAAGAGAGTGAGAAATCAAATGGCCTCTAACTACCCATTTTCGTTGGATCTCAACCTAGCTCCACCGACTCAGACACGAGGCCAAGCAGCAGCACCAGTATGGATGCCCTACTTTGCTTCCGCACGGGGGCCTGTGACAGTAACTGACTCAATACTCATGGACAACGATGTTGCCATTGGAGTGGCTAGAAATTTAGTGACTCCTAAAGATATACGTGTGCTGGGGACAAGGGATGACAACCGGGTCGTGAGCGATGCCCTGGCACTGAGCGTGCAGAGTACGGCAACAGTCGCAAGTTTGGGTCATCGCCTACTTGCGAAGTCCCATGAGGTAGAGGTGCTAAAGGGTCAGTTGGCGGCGGAGCGAAGTATGGTTGAAGAGTGTCAGACTGCTATAAAAAGCTTGAAAAGGGAGAGGTCAAGGATAGTGGAGGTGAATCGACACCAGCTAGAAGTATTGCGGGACGAGAATAAAAACCTATCAAAGATGGTAGAGTTGTATTCTCGCGACATGCGAAAGCAGCTAGAGGACCTAGACCGACCGGGTAAACGCAAGCATGTAGATCGCGAGAGAAGTTACGCTCAAGCTAAGATTGCGATCTTTGGGAGCTCAAGTGGTGAGCCCCAAGAGGCTGTGCATGAAGCCCAGGAAGAGGACAGCCAGAGGGCCAAACTCAAAGCTCCAATGGTCGAGACACCGAGCACTGTGAAGAAATGATTTCCTACTGCATTATTGTTGTTTTTATTTTATTGGTTGTTTTTGTTTTTGGTTATTTTGTTTTGGAAATAAAAGTAAAGTTGCAGAAGGAAAAAGAAAAAAGAAAGCACACTTCCCAAACTTAAATCAAACAAAGACGACAAACGGAAAAGAAAGCACAGTTCCCTAACTAAAATAAAATAAAGATGATAGCCGAAAGGAAAAAGCAGAAACACAAAGCTCTAGAAAATGAAAGTAACAGGCAAAAATATTAAACACCAGAAAACACGGAAAAAAGAAAAGTAAAGTGAAAGTAAAGGTGCTCCCCCTTGAAGCGATTAGGTCGAGCATGCCCGGGAAATCCGAAATGGTGTTGGCTCTCTCTCATCAGCATATGTCTTTTTAAACCACACCTCTGCAAGCGGATGATACCCAGCATTTCTTCCTGCAAACTCAAGGAAAAACATCAAAAAATTCAGAAGCAAAACAAATGGCATCCTCATGCACTCACCTTGATGATCTCAACCTTGAGCTCTCACTTGCACCACCGAATGCCCAGACAAGGGCTCCTCCAACTCCTGTCTTCCCAAACTCCACATATCATCACGGCACGGCCTCAAACTTTGCTGAGGCAATACCGAACTTTGCTGAGGCAATGCCGAACAGAGCAGTGCTGTTGGGTGGCATGATTGGCAGTATACTCACACCGGCAGATCATCTGCATGTGGCACGTAGGTCTGACAAGATGGCAGTGGATGAGTCCCACTCTTTATCTGTGCTCCATGCGGTCTCGGCTACCAATTTGGGCATGCGATTACTGGCGAGGATGCGGGAGTGCACAGCGCTGAACGAGGAAGTGGCTTCCTTGAAGGCTATGGTGGCAGATTTGCAGAAGCGGCTTTACTGTGCCAATCAGCATGTGGAAGCACTGCAGAGAAAGAATGAGGACCATGTAGAGCTGCTGCAAATTCTACAAGTGCGAGACAATAGAGGCAAGCCATGATGATGATGAAGATGAAGATAAAGAAGATGAAGAAGAAGAAGAAGTTTTTTTTTTTTTTTTTTTTTTTTGTTGTTTTTTTTTGTTGTTGTTTGTTTTTGTTTGTTTTTGTTTGTTTTTGTTTGTCTTTAATGCAGAGTTTGAAATAAAATAAAAATGTGTTTTAACACTCAGAAATAAACTAACTAACCATACCACGTAAATAAAATACATAAACTAACTTAACAAAACAAAAA
The DNA here is from genome assembly GCF_965620075.1 of Prunus avium. NCBI lineage: Eukaryota > Viridiplantae > Streptophyta > Magnoliopsida > Rosales > Rosaceae > Prunus > Prunus avium. Next base: position 5,431,559 of record NC_142286.1, read on the forward strand.
CAAAAACAAATACTCAACAGAAAAGATAACAAAGAAAATATAAAAAAAAACTTAATTTAAAAACACACGAATATACAAGCAACTCACGGATGACCAGTTAAGGGCCTCAGAAAACACAGCCAGGGGATCCGGGAAGGTTGGAGGGGTCACAATGGTCCCGCTTAAAACCCAAACTTCTTAGACACCGAAGGTGTCGCCTAAAGAACTCCTAGACACTGTATTGACAGAAGTGCTCACTGGGGTTACCATAAGTCAGCTCATATGAAAAATCTTTTTAAAATTTTTAAGATAAAAAAAAAAAAAAAAAAAAACAAATTAAGATAAAATGAAACAACAAACCATAAATGAAAATGAACTAAGTACTCTAAACAAACTCAAACAAACGAAATAAATTGTTGTACTAAAAGAAACAAACCAAGAAACCAAAGAAAAACACAAACAGCACTTTCTATCACCTATTTATCACCATTTGGACAGATTCGTTTCTCTGTTTTTCAGCTTCGACATGTGTTCAGTTTTTAGGCCATAACTTTCCAACCGCAAGTCCAAATTTCACGTTCTTTATATGGTTGGATTCGGCACAGAAAAACAAAGAACCCAACGTGGACCAAAAGGCAAAAACAATAACAGAAATAAACAGAATTCAAAGAAGAGAAAGGATTGAAATGCTCCCCCTTGAAGCGATTAGGTCGAGCATGGATGCACTTGGAGGTCGACTTCTCCCATTGCTCCACACTACCCATTCTTACGATTGAGGTTGCCATCTCTCTCCATTTTTATTAAGCTGTCATAAATTGCTAAAACCAACACACAAACTTGAAATGGAATTAAAAGGATTAGGAATGAACAATAGAGAACTAAGTAGACTTTAAACATTATAAATAAATAAAAAGTAGGAAAATCAAATAGAATCAAACAATGTTACCGATCCCCGGCAACGGCGCCAAAAACTTGTTGCTTCGATTCAGCTGCACCAAAATGGATTCAGCTGCATCCTCAACTTGTGATACTCGCAAGTGCACGAGCCGTTTGGTAGTATAGCATATGTAAGTGCGAGGTCGATCCCACGAGGATTGGTGATTGAATGATCCAATTCATTTCCCCTACATAAAACAGAAATGAAAAAGAAAATAAATAAAACAAGTAAAAAGGAAATAACTCAAGCAAATAAGTTCCCAAGTTCAATTAGATTAATGGATTGATTCTAGCTAAAGTATGATTAAGCCATGGTGTTTGGTCAAAACCTTGTGTTCCTAATTCCCTAATTTGATCATTTGTTGTCTAACCTAAAATTAAGCATTAGGAACCCATTAAGCATAGAAGAACAATTTAAACAACCAAGCATGTATCTAATCCCTGTTGTCGAATGTCCATACATACTCTTCTTATTCATAGTTCAATTCGAATTAAAGCATGGTGTCTACTCTTAATTCAAACCAAGATAGCTAACATGCAAGCCTAAATGGTGATCAATCATTCAAACTAGCATATTAACTTATAAGCATAATGAATAAGAACAAAAATCATAATTGAAACTTGGAAACTAATTAAACTTGAATACTTAAGAAAGAATGTACATTACAAATAAAAGTAAAGTAGAACTTGAAAAACTTAAGGAGAATTTCAGCACAAATATTTCATTACAACAATTGAAAACTAGAAAGGAAACTAAGAGAATTTGAGGGAGAGAAGGGAAGGGAGCTCTAGAGAAGTGTTTGAGAGCTCCCCCCCTTGGGGTGTGTTTTGAAGCTTGAAGGCTTCTCTATTTATAGGGCTAAGAGGGAGGAACAACATGATGAAATCCAACACCACCATTCCTCTTTTAATACAACCCATAACTCACACTTCATCTTGTCTATGTTAGTGTGGTTGGAATCAATCTCATCCCATACTTCTTTTGCTGCACCTCAAGCTTTCTTCACATGGGATCAAAGGTGATCAATTGTGGCTGCCTTTTGCTGCCAACCCATGTGGTTGCCTTTTGGTTGCTGAAAAACGAGTTTTCTGAACCAGTCTTGGTGTAGGAAGGCCAGAGGTTTCAAAACGTATCCAATGGTGCTCAAATTTGGATATGTTATAATAGACACCCATTGGAACAACTTCTATGAAGAAAGTATTCCCATCAGAGCAGTAGAAGTGTGCGTTTTGGGCCTTACAAGTTGGCAGCCGAACAGAGACTGGAATTGACTTCATTTCATTTCTTTGCTTTACATGCATGCACATGCTTTCTCTATAATAACTCCAGCATGTACCAACTTGCTCCTTTAGAATTTCATAGCTGGAATGCCTCCCCACTTCACTCATTATGTTGGATCCAAAGTCAGTTGCAGCATGGGTGAGGCACATGGCTTAAAGGAGGAGACAAGGCTCAAAGCTGGCAGCTGCAAATCCTCCTGAGCATGGTTCAGTGTTGGACGGGCTAAGGACTCCACATTTGTTCAATTGGGCTGAATTTTGGATATGTTATACTAGACACCCAATTGAACAACTTCTATGAAGAATGTCTCCTCATCCGAGTTGTGCAGATTGCTGAAATGAGACCTGCAAGGTGACTTACGAAACTGGACTGACAAGGAGTGTGGCCCAACTTTGGTTTTGTCTTTAAGCTCTTGCTCTTATGCCAATCAGCCCTTAACATGCATGGATTGCATCAAATGTGATCTCTTGCTATCTTAACCTACAAAACACACAAATAGAGGTAAGTGACTCAAAATAAAGAGAAACTAAGCAAAATCACTAAGTAAAGAAGGCAAGCAAGTGTATGAAATTATGGACTTATCAAAACAGAAAATGGATTAAAAGCACAAGTTTAACTCAATAACATAACCAAATCATAAGCTAGAAGGGTACAAAATGATATACAATTATGAACCGATCAGGCACATGAGTGAGAGGGGCATGCAGGAACTACACAACATAAAATTGTTGAAAGGTGTTCAAAGTTGCAAGCTTGAGTTCTGCAGATTTTGTACCATGGGAAAGCAATCAAAAATAGCTTTCAAGCAGCGAAACAAAGAGGAAGAAAGCACGGGTGTGCTAGATTATATTCACACGGATGTATGGGGGCCATCACCGGTTAAATCGAAGGGTGGAGCTCGCTATTTCGTGACTTTCTTGGATGATTTTTCCAGGAAGGTTTGGGTCTACTTCATGAAGGAGAAATCTGAGGTCTTCACCAAATTTAAAGAGTGGAAGGCGGAAGTAAAGAACCTAACCGGAAGAAAGATCAAGATCCTAAAGAGTGACAATGGTGGTGAATATAATGACAGCAAGTTCCTTGAGTTTTGCAAAAGTGAAGGCATTAAGAGGCACTTTACCGTGAAGAAGACACCCCAACAAAATGGAGCTGCGGAGAGGATGAACCAAACTCTCATGGAGCGTGAGAGATGTATGAGAATTCATGCAGGGTTGCCCGAATCTTTTTGGGCAGAAACAGTTAACCACGCTGCCTATTTGGTTAACCGATCGCCTTCAAGAAATCTTGAGTTCAAATGTGCAGAGGAGGTATGGTCTAATAAGTCAATCGATTATTCGAATCTTAAGGTGTTTGGGTGCAGTGCATATGCACTTATTCCTAGTGATGAAAGATCCAAGTTGAAGCCAAAGTCTCTTGAATGCATTTTCATTGGATTTGAGAGTGGTGTGAAGGGCTACAAGCTGTGGGATCCAGTGAACCACAAGAAGATACTCAGCAGAAATGTTGTGTTTAATGAGAAGACCATACCTATGAACAAAGTCAAGAATTCAGAGGCAAAGGAGGATGTTGTTGAGAAAGAAACAACCATTGAAGTTCCACTCAAGAAGGTGTCAAGAATGACTTCACGGAAACAGCCAACTGAAGACGTTCATGAGGAGGTGGAGTCTGACATTGAAGAGGAAGAAGCTGGGCAGCATCAACAACACACTCAAGAAGAAGAAGAGGCTCAAGAACAGGTGGAGCCATCATCTATAGCTCGGTCCAGGCCCAAGAGAACCATCAAACCACCTCAAAGGTTTGGATGGGAGATGGATGCAGTTCACTATGCCCTAAATGCTAGTGAAGAAGAACCAACCACGTTCCAAGAAGCTGTTGAGAACAAGGAACGGGAAAGTTGGATGGAAGCTATGATGCAAGAGATGGAATCTCTACACCAAAACTCAGTTTGGGAGTTAGTTCCTAAACCCAAAGGTCGCAAGGTTATTGGCTGCAAATGGGTGTTTAGGAAGAAAGAAGAAATGCATGAGAAAGGTGCCACCTTATTCAAAGCTCGGTTGGTGGCAAAAGGATTCTTGCAAAAGGAGGGAGTTGATTATGATGAAATCTTCTCTCCGGTGGTGAAACATACTTCTATACGACTACTACTCTCCATAGTAGCACAAGAGGACATGGAGGTGGAGCAAATGGATGTGAAGACTGCTTTCCTTCATGGGGAATTGGAGGAAGACATCTACATGAGCCAACCTCAAGGGTTCATTGAAGCAGGGAAGGAAAATCTGGTTTGCAGGTTGAAGAAGTCTTTGTATGGGCTGAAGCAATCTCCAAGGCAGTGGAACAAGTGCTTCGATTCTTACATGATGAAGATTGGGTATAGAAGATGTGAATCTGATTGTTGTGTTTACTCTCATGCATTCAAGGATGGTAACTTCATCCTTCTGCTTCTTTATGTTGATGACATGCTAATTGCATGTAAGGACATGTCAAAAATCCAGAATTTGAAGACATTGCTTGGAAGGGAGTTTGAAATGAAGGATCTTGGTGCTGCACAAAAGATCCTAGGAATGGAGATAAGGAGAGACAGAAATGAAGGCAAGTTGTGGTTGTCACAAAGCAAGTACATTTCCAAGGTACTTGAAAGGTTCAATTGTTGTGAAAAATGGACAAACACTTTCACTCACTCCCCTAATGATCTTGTTGTTGATGGACTTTGTGACACACACAATGATGGATGAATCACACACACACACTTGAGACAACAACCAAGCACAAAGTGACACAAGAATTTATAGAGGTTCAGCAATTGCCTACATCCTCTTGGTGATCCCCTTGAGAAATTCACTTCATGAAAGAATAAGTTACAACTTTGGTTTTACATAGAAAACCCCCTTAGAACTCTATTCTCTCCCCAAGCTCTCTTTTCTCTCTCACCATTTGCTCAACACTTTGATGCACTTGTGAACACTCACACAACCCTTGGTGTTTCCCTCCTTGGTGTCTAGACTCTCAAGACCCCAACTCAGCTCCTAACTTGAACTGATTGCTCTCCCTCACGTTCTCCCTTGGTGAGTTAACCTCCTTTGAACACAATAGCACCCAGCTACTTGACCACCTTGAGATTAACCACACTTAGTTTCTGCTTCAGCCACTTCCTCTTATTCAACTTGTTTTCTCCCTTGTGTTATCTTACTTCATCCCATTACCTACACAAGCCAATGGACACAAGATAAGGCACCATCTTGTCATCCACGTTCCTTCCTTTAGTCTCCCACTTAGACTAAAGATCAGATCATGCAAGTAAACAACTCCCACTTCAGCCACCTTCCACTACACCAGAAAATGGAGAGTGAATCCTTCAAAGCAAGACAAACAATTGGCAATGAGTGCTCTCCCAACTATCCAGCAGGTAGTCAACCCTCTTTTACCTCAGAAGTGACCCACTAAGCCTCTGAAATCTTGTGGAAAGCGATAGCCCTCGAAAACACAGTTGAAAACACGTAAGAAAACGTCACAGCACGATTTGGGCGACCGGTCGCCAGGAACTGGCGACCGGTCGCTTTTGGGCAGAGTCGAAACACATTGAATCTGTGCTAGGGCGACCGGTCGCAAATAGCTGGCGACCGGTCGCTCGTCATTTTCGATTCAGACATTGAACCTGCTTCAAAACGACCAGTCGCCCAAACCTTGCGACCGGTCGCTGCCTCCATCACTTGCAACCTTAATGTGAGTCAAATTTCCAACAATCTCCACCTTGGCGAACCATTAATCACCCCGTGAACCATTGTTGACTTCTAGAACCTCTTCAACCTCTTAGAAACCGTTCTAGTAATTTTCAAGAGCTCCACCATGGCAATACACCTCTTGCCTCAATGCACCTTTGGTGGAAGGTGCTCCACCCAAGCCTAAACTTGAGTAACATGGACCTCTTGTGCAGAAAAGAGTTCCCCCTTGCCAAATTCGTTGCTCCTTGCCTCCTTGGAACCTTGAACCTTGGACTTCCCTTGATATGCAAACCACATACCAAACCTTTGTTCACTAAATCCCCATTTAGCACTTCTTGCTCTTGGATTTAAGAACACATTTCTTTTCATCAATGCACCTCTCCAACTTTCCCGCTTCATGCTCCCTATAGCACTCCGAAACGTGGCTGGAACTTCTTGGTCCATCCATCCAAAACCTAGGGAAGGTTTGATGGATTCCTTGGGCCCGGACCTTGCAATTGATGATGGCTCCACCTTGAGTAGAACCCCTTTGTGAGTTTGTTGTTGTTGCCCTCCTTCTTTAGCCCTTGTGTCAAGCTCCACCTCAAATGGAGACTCCTCCATGACCACCTTGGCAAGAAGTTTCTCTTCAACAACATCCTTCCCATCATTCCTTGTCTTGATTTCACCTTTGTGGATATTCCTCTCCACACTTTCTGCAGCTTTGAAATCAGGCACCTTTGATGATGAACCGTTAGTCATACAACCTTGACTAACCTTCCTTGCCCAACTTCTCTTGAGCACACATGCAGCTACATCATGTTGGACCGGCTCCTTGACATTAAGATTTGTTGCTTGCTCTTCCTTGGTACAAATCTCTGCACCACCCAAGAGCTTGTATGTGTTGTTTGGTTGAATCTCCCCCCTCATAACCACCACAGAACCTTGTGTGACCATGAGCTTCCCTCCTTTGGCCTTGTAAGAGCAACCTTCTCTATCCAAAGAACCAAGAGAGACTAGATTCGTTCTTAGTGCAGGTACAAACCTTACCTCACTAAGAGTCCAAACTTCACCACCTTGCAACTTGATCTTCACAGTCCCTATGCCCAAAACTTCACATGTAGTTTTGTCTCCCAACATAATTTTGCATGCATCCTTATCCTCATATGTGTCAAACATCAACTTATTTGCACACACATGATATGAGCACCCGGAATCTAAAATCCAACTTGAAGAAGAATTCTTACACGAAGAACTTGCCATGACTTCCCCGTTACTTTCATCCGTAACCGTCAAGAGTTCATCACATGTGTCCTCATCACACACGTGGGCTGAACTTCCAGCTTTCTTCATCTTGTTCAGCTTCTCCTTCCATACTGGACAATCTCGTCTCCAATGATCCATAGATCCACACTTGAAGCACCCTTCATTGTCCTTGGACTTATCATTCCTCTTGTTGCTTTTCTTGCCTTCTAGCTTGCTTGAGCGCCTCCCTGCAAACAAACCAGCATCTTGAGAGTTCTCCTCCAAACGTTGAGACATCCTGTGATGCGACATCACATCTTGCACCACCTCCTCAAAATTCAAGGTACTCTTCCCGAACATAAGGGTAGTTCGGAAATGCTTATAAGACGGAGGCAAGGATGTAAGTAACATGAGTGCCTTATCCTCCGTATTATACAACACATCCATTCTTTGCAAGTCAGCAACACATCTATTGAAGCTGCTCAAATGCTCCGTTAGATTTCCTTCCTCCGCCATCCGAAGATTTAGGAGTTCCTCCTTGAGGAAGAGCTTGTTGGACAGCGACTTCCCTGGAAACATCTCTTCGAGCTTCTCCCATGTTTGCTTCGCTGTGTCCTTCATCACGTTGATGAGCACCTCATCGGAGATGAAGTTCTCGATGGCTCCTCTAGCCAACTCATCTAGCACACCCCACTCCGCATCTGTCATGGTAACCGGCTTCTTCTCTTTGCCTTCCAAGACAACACTGAGATTTTGTTGTGTAAGGGCTGACTTCATCCTCCTTTGCCAAAGTGTGAAGTTCTCCTTCCCTGTGAAAGGCTTCAACTCCACCTTCATGCTGACAGATTGTGGCAGCCTCTGATGCATAGAGCTACTTCCACCTTCAGCTTCCTTGTCACTTGCCATCTTCAACACACTAGCAATTGCTGCTCCAACACAGCTCTGATACCACTTGTTGTGAAAAATGGACAAACACTTTCACTCACTCCCCTAATGATCTTGTTGTTGATGGACTTTGTGACACACACAATGATGGATGAATCACACACACACACTTGAGACAACAACCAAGCACAAAGTGACACAAGAATTTATAGAGGTTCAGCAATTGCCTACATCCTCTTGGTGATCCCCTTGAGAAATTCACTTCATGAAAGAATAAGTTACAACTTTGGTTTTACATAGAAAACCCCCTTAGAACTCTATTCTCTCCCCAAGCTCTCTTTTCTCTCTCACCCTTTGCTCAACACTTTGATGCACTTGTGAACACTCACACAACCCTTGGTGTTTCCCTCCTTGGTGTCTAGACTCTCAAGACCCCAACTCAGCTCCTAACTTGAACTGATTGCTCTCCCTCACGTTCTCCCTTGGTGAGTTAACCTCCTTTGAACACAATAGCACCCAGCTACTTGACCACCTTGAGATTAACCACACTTAGTTTCTGCTTCAGCCACTTCCTCTTATTCAACTTGTTTTCTCCCTTGTGTTATCTTACTTCATCCCATTACCTACACAAGCCAATGGACACAAGATAAGGCACCATCTTGTCATCCACGTTCCTTCCTTTAGTCTCCCACTTAGACTAAAGATCAGATCATGCAAGTAAACAACTCCCACTTCAGCCACCTTCCACTACACCAGAAAATGGAGAGTGAATCCTTCAAAGCAAGACAAACAATTGGCAATGAGTGCTCTCCCAACTATCCAGCAGGTAGTCAACCCTCTTTTACCTCAGAAGTGACCCACTAAGCCTCTGAAATCTTGTGGAAAGCGATAGCCCTCGAAAACACAGTTGAAAACACGTAAGAAAACGTCACAGCACGATTTGGGCGACCGGTCGCCAGGAACTGGCGACCGGTCGCTTTTGGGCAGAGTCGAAACACATTGAATCTGTGCTAGGGCGACCGGTCGCAAATAGCTGGCGACCGGTCGCTCGTCATTTTCGATTCAGACATTGAACCTGCTTCAAAACGACCGGTCGCCCAAACCTTGCGACCGGTCGCTGCCTCCATCACTTGCAACCTTAATGTGAGTCAAATTTCCAACATCAATATGATGGATTGCAAGCCGGTGTCTACTCCTTTGGCGGAGCATTTTAAGTTAAGTGCAAAAGAATGTCCTTCTACGAATGTGGAGAAGGAGGAAATGAGTAAAGTTCCATATGCAAGCTTGGTAGGGTGTCTCATGTATGCAATGGTGTGCACACGCCCCGACTTAGCCCAAGCCGTAAGTGTGGTGTCAAGGTATATGGCGAATCCTGGAAGACAACATTGGACAGCAGCAAAATGGATTCTCAGGTACTTGAAGGGCACCAAAAGGCTTGGGATATTGTTTGAAAGACAATAAGGAAATGCATGTGTGTCGGGGTATGTAGATTCTGATTATGCAGGAGATTTAGAAAAGAGGAGATCCACCACAGGATATGTCTTCACTTGTGGTGGAGGACCGATTAGTTGGAGAGCAGTGTTACAATCGGTTAGTGCCTTGTCTACTACGGAAGCGGAGTATATGGCGTTAACGGAAGCTTCAAAAGAAGCGGTATGGCTGAAGAGATTGGCAAAGGAATTCGGGATAGCTCAAGACTTGGTGGTGATTCAAAGTGACAGTCAAAGTGCTATATGTTTAGTGAAGAATCAAGTGTTCCATGGAAGGTCCAAACACATTGATGTGAGATACCACCGGATAAGGGATTGGGTGAATGATGGAGACATCACAATAATGAAGGTTCATACAAAGGAGAACGCTTCAGATTGTCTAACAAAGCCAGTCACAACAGCAAAGTTCAAGCATTGTTTGAGCTTGCTCAATCTTGTTACATGCTAAAGATTGAGGTGGAGTTCTTGAGAGTTATCAGGGCGATTCTCAAGACATTACAGATGTCCTGGAAGGCAATTATGTCCACAAGGAGTATTAGGCTCGCCATGGTGGAGATTGTTGGAAAAAATGGCTCACCTAAAGGATACAAAGGTTTTGGCGCTCAAATGATGATTTTGAATCTGTCTACAAGCGACCGGTCGCAGGAAGCACAAGCGACCGGTCGCGTGACATTTGCGACCGGTCATCCTGGAGCAGATTCAAAGTCTGGAGGGAAAACTTCTGGATTCGTGCTGTGACGTTTCCTTACGTGTTTTCAACTGTGTTTTCGATGGCTATCGCTTTCCACAAGATTTCAGAGGCTTAGTGGGTCACTTCTGAGTTAAATGAACGTTGACTACCTGCTGGATAGTTGGGAGAGCACTCATGGCTCATTGGTTATCTTATTTCAAAGAGATCACTCTCCATTTTCTAGTGTAAGTGGGAGGTGGCTGAGTGGGATATCATTTACCTACTTGATCTGACATTTAGTCTAAGTGGTGACTAAAGGTAGGAACGTGGAGGACAAAGATTGTGCCTTATCTTTTGTCCATTGGCTTGTGTAGGAAATGGGGTGAAGTAAGATAACACAAGAGGAGAAAACAAGTTGGATAATTAGGAAGTGGCTGAAGCAGAAGTTGAGTTGAGAGAGAGCTAGAGTTTTCAGCTTTGTTCAGAAAAACCAAGGGGAGAGCAAGAGAGTTCTCTAAGTGTATCAAGGTGTTGAGCAAGGGTGTGAGAGAAACAGATTGTGAGGGTAGTGTTCTAAGGGGGTTTCCTTTGTAAACCAAAGTTGTAACATATCTTCATTAGTGAAATTTCTCAAGGTGATCACCAAAGAGGATGTAGGCAATTTGCTGAACCTCTATAAACACTTGTGTCATTTGTGCTTGGTTAATTTCTGTGTGTGTGTGTAAGACTCATCCATCATTGAGTTCTTTGTCTAAAGTCCATCAACAACAAGATCTTTAAGGGCAGTGAGTTAGTAATTAATTCACAACAATGATTTCATCTCAAATTCAGACGCAAGATAGTTATGAAGACTCTGTATTTCCACCTGATCATCTCCAGTTACAATCATATCATCAACATAAATTATTAAAGCTGTCAATTTACCTCTGCGACGTTTCAAAAACAAAGTATGATCCGAGTTACTTTGTACATACCCAGATTTCCTCATAGCTGCAGCAAACCTCCCGAACCAAGCTCTTGGAGACTGCTTTAGTCCATATAATGATTTCCGTAACTTACACACCATACCCTCCTTAGAGGTTACAAGGATACCCGGCGGAGAATCCATGTATATTTCTTCTTTGAGGTCACCATGGAAGAATGCATTCTTGACATCAAATTGTAATAGCGGCCAATCATGATTAGCAGCTAAGGACAAGAGTACGCGTACAGTGTTGAGCTTGGCTACTGGAGCGAAAGTCTCCGTGTAATCCACTCCATAAGTCTGAGTATACCCTTTTGCTACCAATCTTGCCTTGTAACGGTCAATAGAACCATCAGCCTTATGCTTCAAAGTAAACACCCATCTGCACCCAACTGCCTTTTTCCCTTTTGGCAAAGGAACTAACTCCCAAGTAGCATTCTTGTTCAAGGCTTCCATCTCAATATGCATTGCATCTACCCAGTTTTGATCAGATAGAGCATCCTGCAACTTAGTTGGCACACATACACTAGATAATTGACACAAATATGATGCATATGACTTAGATAAACGATGAGTTGACATATAATGGTTAATGGGATATTTGGACTTGGCATGTATATCAGGAGAATATTGTATTTTAGGTCTCCCACGAGTAGTGCGTGGGGGCAATGAATAAGTAGGCACATCACTAGAAAGTACCTCATTATCACGAGTTGATTGGGGCAGTGGCAGGGTAGAGGAGGGTCTTGTATCAATTTCATCTGTACGAGAGTCGCTAGTATCACTGTTATGTCCTTCTGAGAGAGGCTCGAAAAATTCCAAAATATCACCTGGCGACCGGTCGTGACATTCCTGGCGACCGGTCGCTTCACTCGTATCGTCATTGTCGTCGCTCATCGAGGCAAGCGACCGGTCGTTTCCTATGTGCGACTGGTCGTTTTCAGGCAGATTCGTTAGCGACCGGTCGTTCACTTCTATGCAACCGGTCGTATCTAGGCAGATTCGTTCACGACCGGTCGCTTCCTCCATGCGACCGGTCGCTTCCTGTTCTTCAAAACATCCTTCTTCATGTTCTTCAGAAATTCCTTCTTCAGGTCCAACATCTTCCATATTTTTCACTCCGAAACTCTTCAATTCACTCCCCCTCTCCCCCTGAATTGGAGAGGAGGGAGATACATAATAAGGCACTTCTTCATGGAAAGTCACATCCAAAGTAACATGCACCTTCTGGGTAGGTGGATGATAACACTTATAACCCTTCTGAGTAGAAGAATAACCAATAAAGACACATCGCAGAGCACAAGGATCAAGTTTACTCCGTTGATGAGAGTAGACATGAACATAAGCAACACATCCAAAAACTTTAGGGGGCAACTTGGAAACGGAGACAGGGGAAACATGGTCACCAAACACATCATGCGGAGTCTTGAAATCAAGAACCCGGCTAGGAGTACGATTAATCAAATAGGCAGCAGACAGAACGGCATGCCCCCAAAGGTGATGGGGAACAGACATATCCAACATGAGTGAGCGGGCAACTTCAAGCAAGTGTCGGTTCTTTCTTTCAGACACACCATTTTGTTGAGGAGTAAAAGGGGTTGTCGTTTAGTGAATAATCCCTTGAGTACGGAAGAAAGACGCTAAAGTATTATTCACATATTCACCTCCGTTGTCTGTCCGAAATACTTTGACCCGAGCATGAAACTGAATAGACACCATAGTACAAAACTCTGGAAGGATGGAAACAACATCATGTTTATTTTTCAGCAAGAAAACAAAGTAAGTCGGGTACAATCATCAATAAATGTGACGAACCAATGAAATCCGTTCGAAGTAACGCGAACCGGACCCCACACATCAGAATGCACTAAATCAAAAGGCTTTGCAGCTTTACTGTCACTTAAAGGAAATACAGTGCGATGGCTCTTGACCAAAATACATATCTCACACTTAAAATTGGACTCATCACAGGAGCGGAATAAAGATGGAAACAGACGCTTAAGGTAGCCAAATGACGGGTGTCCCAAGTGACGATGCCATAACCAAATTTGTTGTTTGTCTTTGACACTGCAACTTTGAACAGTATTAACGACACGATCACGAACTGGTGCAGAAGGCAACGTCAAATAATATAACCCCCTATCCTTTTACCATGCCCAATCATCTCGTGAGTCCTAAGATCCTGAAAAGAGCAATGGGTAGGATAGAAAGTAGCAGAAGCATTAAGTGTATCAAGTAAGCGACCAACAGATAACAAGTTACAATGGATATTGAGAACTAATAACGCATGAGACAAGGACAGAGTTGGGGTGAGAGAAATGGTGCCCTCACCAATAATTGGAGAGGGCAAGCCGTTAGCACTAGTTCTGTATGGGTTACGGGTGTTACTAGACAACTCATCAAAAAATTTAGCATCATAAGTCATATGATCAGAAGCACCAGTGTCAATTATCCAAGTATTAGAGCCAGTACCTGGAATAGAGTCAGAAACACGCAAATTCGCAGAAGCAGCAGCAGCACCAACAATGGAATTATCACCCATGATTGTAGCAGAAACCCAACAAATCACGCAGAGTATACAACAGAACACAGCACAGACACAAATCCGGCAGATGTACGAAGACAATAGAGGCACACAGTAGAGGCACGAACACAGTAGAGGCAGATGCACGAAGACAGTAGAGGCACGAACACAGTAAAGGCAGATGCACACAGTGGAGCACGGCAAAAGCACAGGAAATAGAGGCACGAACACGACAGAGCACACAACGGAACACGACAAAGGCACAGGCACAAGAACCCTAAAGAAATTAGGGCACACAGTAGAACACGGGTGGGCACAACACACATAGGTCACCAGAAACCTGGCTCTGATACCAAGTCAAATAATATGGGTAGAATATTTTCAGATGTATTTCATTCTCCGAAAGGAGGTATTTATAATACAGGTTACAAACCCTAGTAGGGTTTAATTAGGAAATAAGTGGAATCCTAATTACATAATATCTACACAAAAGGAAAAATAAATAAAACCCAAATAGAATAGGATATGCTCTTCTCGCCAGGGGACATTTTAAACTGGCGCGCACAAATTAATAGCCGAAAAAACATTAACTCTGAAAACCGGTTGATAAACGGTTCAGATTTAATGGGGGCATTGTTTGGGCCCAAATTTAGCACGCCAAAAACAAAAGCCCACACCATCTCCTGGGCCGCTTGTATCAGACGACCTCAAGCCCATCAGCACGACCCAGCCTATTAAATGAGCGGCCAGGCCAAAATCACGGCCCAAAATATTAAAGGGCTTGTGAACAATAGGAATCAGAAAAAACTTGGGCCTCGAAGAAATCCAAAATTAGGCTCAAAAGCAAATTAGACTCAAGCTGGCCTTCAAAACGGAACAGTCCCACGTGATCCCTGACTTGGAGGAGTCAATAATTTCGGCTGAAAACTGGAAATAGAACAGGAGCAGGTATAAAAGAAGAAAAAAATCTAAAGTAGCTTGCTGCCAGAAGATTAGAGCCTGCTTAGTTTATCTAAAAGATATTCTGATATTTTGGAGGAATACCATTTTCGAGGATAAGCAGACTCTGTTTTTATAAAAAGAGAGATAAGCGGGAAACATGAAACTGTCCAAAAGCTGAGAGCCAGCCATCTCCAAGGCTCCAGACCTTTTGCAGAAGCAGGTGGAATGGAAGAACAGGCAGGGCACTCCATCAAAAATACAGAAGTAGTCACCTCAGGAACTAATCGTTGAGTGCTTACTCGCCAGAAAATGGATAGAACCCCTGTTTATTTCATTTTAAAATTAAAAGATCTTTTGATTACTTGACCGCCCATTCTCGGAGGAACACTTCCTATATATACAAGAGAGGGTGAATAGAGCAAAACACAATCAATCAACCAATCAACCAAAACTCAGTCAAAAGACAAACACTCAAATGATCACTTGATCACAAAATCCTAAACAAGTTCCAACAGACTTCGAGCCTGAAATATTCAAAAGCTTGCCAACAAGCTTGCAGAATCATCCTGTCTTCTCCCAGCAAAGACAAGTTTAAATCGCTACCTCTGGTTTGAATCCCAGTTCACTAGTCAACAATAACGAGATTTCTCTCGTTACAAATTTGGTTTAGTACAAGCCAAGCTAAGCAGAGTTTCGAGTTTTCTCAAATATGAAAAACTCAACAAATTTGTGAAGAGCCCTGACTAAGCAGCACAGGTATTACAGCCCACTTCCAGCTTGAGTCCAGCCAATTCTGCCCCTTTCAGACTGGAGAAGTCCCAGTTCTGCCCATCCAAAAACCTTCCAGGGTTCGAAATAGATTAAAGCTCTGCCAAACTCAAGCTTTGGTATCGATTTACAGCTGAAGCCTAACAGTTGAAGTTGTTAAAAGTCCAGTCCAGCACAGGCGTATCCAGTCCAGCCCAGAACAGAGGCAACTATCCAGACAGAAATGGAAGCGCAGCCCTCTCCTTGTCCTTGTATAGTCAGTTTTTTCCCTTTTTGAGTCTTGTAAAAGGGAGTTCTGCCTGAAATTGGTTCAATCTGTCATCTTTCATTCTGGCCAGAACTGCCGGTTTTTATACTGAGATAAATTGTAAAAGTCCTTACCAGTCTAAGGCATAGAAAAGAACTTACTTGGGAGATATTCCTCACCCAAATTCACAATCGTTTGGTAAAAGTTAATAACTTGGGGCGCAAGTTATTTTACCATAAGTCTGTTAGGGTTGAAAAATTGCTAACAGTGGCACGCTCAACACATAAAGAAAGTTAATTCACTGACCAAAACATGGTCTTTGAATTAATGGGGAACTTTGCCCTGTCATCTCAGGAAGTAAATCAAAACGGGTGAACAATTTGGCACGCCCGGTGGGACTTCTCAGTATACACACCCTGCAGTATTTTGAAAGTATATGTATATTGGAAGTTCTAGCCAGAACCCATATCACACGATGGAACGAGACCAAGCAGCTTTCCAAGAAGGACCAGACTCGGAAGAAAGCGACGCTAGACAATCAGCTCATGGCAGTACAGGAAGCAGACGTTCCAGAACTGGTTCCAGGAGGCTGAACCAAATACAGGAAGCCGTGTTCCGACAAGAGGCCACAACACAAAGGAGTCAGGAGTCTTTGAACAACATAACAGCCATGATGCAGTGGCAAGTTAACAGGCAGTTCAGGAAAGACCGCGAGGCCGCTATGGCCAGGATTCCAAATCCTGACGTCGTAGTGCAACAGTTGGACCTTCCCTACGGTCCTCCACCAGGACTGGCATGGCCATATCAAGAGAATCCTCTTATTGCACAGATAGCTGGAGTACCGGGACCCAAAGAAATCCAAGCTGGACAGAGGGGCGGAGCCCTTCTAGCCCAAGAACACGAGGCCCCAGCCAGGCCAGAAGGTCTTGCACTAGTTCAGGTTCTCCAGAATCGGCCAGAACCGCCTGCACCACAACCTGTGGCCCCACGAGATCAACCATTGCCACTTCTGCCTGAGGCGCCAGCCGTGCCACCCTACAGACCAAGAAGAATGGACCCCAATCCATTCCCTCCATTAGCAAGGGGCAGGAGAGGCAGAGGGGGAATTAACCCTTTTGCCAACAATGACAGGAACAGACCGGGGGCAAATTGGAGAAACCATCTGGAGATTGAAGAAGAGGAAGAACACGGGGAGGAAGCTCTGCCCCGACCATACAGAATAGAGCATAGGTTTGATAATGATCAGCCAGAACAAGGACGAAATCCACGTCCTGTCAATGCTTTGAATGACATGGGGGCACTACAGAGAATGATCAGAGAAATGATGGAGCCAGAGGCCAGGAGAGGAGAAAGGCCCACCTACAGAAAGCCGTACCCGGCTTACATAGATCAGATTCCTTTACCTGCAGGTTTCAAAGTACCAAACTTCACCTTATTTAACGGAGAAGATCCTCATGCTTCGTCCGTTGAGCACATAGGCAGGTTTTCTGTCCAGTGTATAGCCATAGAGAATAATCCTCTGTTAAAGCTAAGGCTTTTTGGGAATTCTCTCTCCAGACAGGCTTTCACCTGGTATACCAGTTTGCCAGCCAATTCTGTTCAAACCTGGGAGCAAATGGAAAACATTTTTCATGACTATTATTTCAGGATCCAGCCAGAAGTCACCATCAGTGATCTTGCAGCTCTTAAGCAAAGCGAAGACGAACCCGCCCAGGATTTCATAACCAGATTCAGGAAGCTCAAGATGAAGTGCCGAATTCCCATGGAAGAAAGACATTTCATTCAGATGGCTCAGACCTCCCTCAAAATTTCATTAAGAAAAAGATTTGACGGGATGCTGTTTGGAGATCTGGCAGAACTGGCAGACAAAGCGTCCAAATATGAGGAACTACTGAGGGAGGAACAGCAGAAGAGGAACTCTTCCAAAGGCACATACTACAAGTCCCCTTCTTCTTCAATTCATTTGATTGAAGTAAAATCAGAAGAAGACACAGATGGCTCGGAGGAAAGAGAGGTTGCAGTGGCAGAAATGGCAAAGTTAAAGCATCCTATCAGCTGCAAAGCTCTTACAAAGCCACCAAAGGACCAGAAACCGCCACCATTTACAGGAGGATTTGTTCCAAACAAACCAACACAGAACAAGGTTTACTCTTTCGATCTAACCAAGGTCGATGCTCTGTTCGATGAAATGTTGGCACAAAAGGCAATAGAGACGCCTCACAAGCTGCCCAAACCAGAGGAGCTTAAGGGCAGGCAGTATTGCAGATGGCACAACTCTTGGAATCACTCTACTAACAGTTGTGTCGTGTTCAGAGATGTCATACAGGAAGGAATAATTGCAGGAAGATTGAAACTAGCAGAAAAACCACCTTCAGTCACCACAGACCCGTTTCCCCAACCTCAAGTTAACATGGTCAATTTAAATTGGCCAGAACGGAGGGAAGATGCCAGTTCCAGCAGAAGCAGGAGAACTACAAAAGAGAATTTTCAAAGGCCAAAGGCGACCATCTCGGCCGGGATAGTACTATGCAGTAAATGCAAGTGTGAAAGTGAGTTAGAAGTTACTCTGGACAGGCAGAAACAGCCCACACACAGCGTATTTGACCGGATTGGAACATCGCACCAGCAAGGCCTAGCTACGATTCCTCCCAGAAACAGAGTCAGACAAAGGGATTATCTCAGGCCAGTTCAGCAAAACAGAAGAATGCCATGACAACCTAAGGAGGAGATACCAATTAGGATGCCAGGAAATGACAAGCCTTTGGCAACTATCATAGAGGGAAGATGGTATTCCGTCGGAAAAAGCGGCAGACCAACCTTGGAATTAACCAGAACTCAGAAAAGAAGGGTTCAGAGGCAATATTCCACCTTCCTTAGAAACAGGAAAGATGTGCAGGAGTTGACAGAACCAAATTCTGCCAGGAGAAGAGAAGATCCAGAAACAATTCCTCAGGCAGAACAGACAAAACATAAGTCCCAAAAGCTGATAAAGACAGAATCCTTCATCTGTTCAACCTCATCTCCCGCCAATCAACCCAAACTTCAACAAGTACGAGAAGGGCCAGAACCTGTTCCAGAAGAAGAACAACAAGGCTGGACAGAAGAAAACGAGGAGGAACAGTTGGACTATGAGCCATCTGCAGATGATCAAGCTGGTTCCCTCGAAACAGGAGAACAAGGAGAATGGACAGAGGAGATGGAATACGATGGGGGATTAGATGAAGAAACCGAAGCTTTTGGGGCAGAATTGGAGAACTTGTTGCAAGGTGATCTTGGCATTAACATGGTATTTATCCTATCAGAGAAATTCAGGGCAGCAGAAGGACAAGGAAGCACTCTAGAGGGAGACGTACTTTCGCAAGAAAGCTTCGAGTGCAGACTGACGGAAATAGAAGGAGCGCCAGAACAGCAAGTGCCTGCTGCCAGAACAGGCGGAACCACCATGAAACTAGTTGCAGAACAGCTTTGTTTCTCCAAACCAACCGGGGAAATGGCCAATCACCTCAGGCCTCTATTCATAACTGCAAACTTTGGAGGCATTCCTGTTTCCAAGGTAATGATAGATGGAGGCGCAGCCATTAACCTTTTACCACACAGACTGTTAAGTAAAATGGGCAGAACAGAAAAGGATCTAATTCCAACACGTCTGACCGTCACCAACTTTGCCGGGGGCATCACTAAGACTCATGGAATTTTGGACGTGGATGTCATTGTTGGGACCAAAAAGCTGAAAATTGCATTCTTTGTGGTGGACACTACTTCTACTACCTACAATGCATTGCTCCGAAGAGACTGGATTCACCAAAGCCTCTGCGTTCCTTCTACTCTGCATCAGCAGCTAGCTCTTTGGCATGAAGAAGGTTACATGGAGATAGTAGAGGCCGATCCACGGCCATTTCTGCCTTCTGCCATGTGTTTTGAGGCAAGATACTATCACGATGACCTTGGTCCTTTCACTTTCTTTGGAGTCAACCAGAACGGCCGCCCTCATGGTGTCACGGCCCAAAGGCTCATTGAAGACGGTCTGGCCAGTTCTCTAGAAGACTGGAATAGGCCTTTTGTTCTGAACCTCCAGAACTCCGATGTTTAGTCCCAATCAACAGGAAAAGGATCGAGCTGCAACAATCCGATCCATTACAAAAAGATTGTTGATATATTGGGAAGAAAAGAAACTCATTGTGCAGAATCCAGCCATTAATATGGCAGAATTCACACATGAGAGCATCAAAGAACAGGAAGAGAGTTTACAGGAGGAAATATTGGACTTTGCACCATCAGCACTAGATGATTCCTTACCAGAAGTGGAAGATCCATTACAGGAGATTAATCTAGGGACAGAAGAGGATCCAAGACCCACTTTCATTAGTGCACTATTGGAAGAACCGCTCAAAAACGAAATCATCGCACTTTTACATGATTTTAAAGACTGTTTTGCTTGGCATTATCACGAGATGCCAGGATTAGACAGGAAACTGGTAGAGCACAAGCTGCCTATCAAAGAAGGCTACCTTCCAGTTAAACAGGCCAGAAGAAGAATGTCCATGGAAACAGAATTAAAAGTCAAAGAAGAGATAGAAAGACTGCTTAAAGCAGGATTCATCAGGCCGGCCATCTACACTGACTGGCTAGCCAATATTGTGCCAGTTCTAAAAAGGAAAACAGGGGCAGTTAGGATCTGTGTGGATTACAGAAATCTGAATGAAGCATCCCCCAAGGATGAATATCCTATGCCTATGGCAGATATGCTAGTAGATGGAGCTGCCCAGAACCAAATGCTATCTTTCATGGACGGCAATGCAGGGTATAACCAGATCATGGTAGCAGAAGAAGATATCCACAAAACAGCTTTCATGTGTCCAGGGCACATAGGTGCTTTTGAATACACTGTGATGCCTTTTGGCTTACGAAATGCAGGAGCCACTTATCAAAGAGCAATGAATTCTGTTTTCCATGATATGATAGGACATTCTCTAGAAGTATATATAGATGATGTGATAATTAAATCCAAGGAAGCTGAAAGTCATGTGTCGGATTTGAGAAAGGCATTCCAAAGAATGAGACAGCATAAATTGAAAATGAATCCTAAAAAATGTATTTTTGGAGTGCAGGCAGGAAACTTCTTGGGTTTTTTGGTCCATCAAAAAGGCATAGAAGTCGATAAAAATAAAGCAAAGTCCATCATAGAAGCTCAACCACCTCGGAACAAGAAGGAACTGCAAAGTCTTCTGGGAAAAATTAACTTCCTAAGAAGATTCATATCCAATTCCGCGGGAAAGATTCAGCCCTTTTCTTCCTTGCTAAGGCTAAAACAGGAACAGATCTTCAAATTGGAGGAACAGCACCAACAGGCTTTTGAAGAAATCAAACACTATCTGTCAAATCCACCAGTTCTGTCCCCACCAAAGAAGGGCAGACCGCTCAAACTCTATGTGTCTGCGTCAGGAACATCTATTGGAAGTCTGTTAGCCCAAGACAACAACGAAGGGAAGGAGCAAGCGATATACTATCTGAGCAGAACTTTGACAGAAGTAGAAAGAAATTATTCTGTGATCGAAAGGCTTTGTCTGGCTTTATATTTCACTGCCATAAAACTCAGACACTACATGCTGCCATTTACCATTTATGTCATTGCCAAGACAGACCTAATCAAATATATGCTAACAAGGCCAATGCTAAGAGGCAGAATTGGGAAATGGACTCTGGCTCTGACAGAATTTGCCTTCAGATATGTCCCTCAGAAAGCTGTCAAGGGGCAAGCTGTAGCAGACTTCCTAGCCGATCATCCAGGAGAAGAAATCGAAAATATGGACTCTTTGGATATAGCAAATGTAGATCTATTGACAAGAGCTCATGTTTGCCTTAACAATCCCATTTATTCGATTCATCTCACACCATGGAAGCTGTATTTTGATGGATCAAAAACTGACTTAACTTCCGGAGCAGGAATTGTTCTAGAAGAACCTTTGGGAGTCAGACATTGCTATTCTTTCCAGTTGGATTTCCAATGCACCAACAACAGAGCTGAATATGAAGCTTTAATCATTGGCCTTGAAATGTTGGTGGAACTAGGAGTCCAGTCTGTGGAAATTTTGGGAGATTCTATGCTTGTTTTAAAACAGATTGCTGGAGAATACAAATGTTTGAACCCTGCCCTAGCTGTCTATTTAGTAGCAGCTAGGAATCTGTTGACAGAATTCAGGGAAGCCACTTGGGAACACATCCCAAGAGAAGAGAACTTTGCAGCCAATGAACTGGCTCAAATAGCTACAGGAATACAAATCCCGGAAGATTGTGTGCAAAGGATTATTAGGGTAGGAAAGAAAAGTCTGCCATCTGTTCTGACCAGAGGAATGGAGGTAGATGTCAATTCTGCCATAATCACTGAAGATGATTGGAGAACTCCCATCATAAACTACCTGCAGTATCCAATTCTGCCTTCTGAAAAGAAAGTCAGAATCAGGGCTTCAAATTATCTTATGTGGAATGAAGATTTGGTCCGGAAAAGCAAGGATGAAGTATTATTAAGATGCTTGGGAAAGAAAGAATACATGAAGGTCATGGGAGAAACACATGAAGGGATATGTGGAGCACATCAAGGTGGAAGGAAAATGTGTTGGCTAATCAGAAGGTATGGTTATTTCTGGCCAACCATGATGAAAGATTGCATTAACTACTCCAAGGGATGTGAAGCTTGTCAAAGACATGGACCGATCCAGCAGGTTCCTTCGGTTCCCATGAACCCAGTAGTCAAGCCATGGCCATTCAGAGGATGGGCAATGGACCTCATTGGCAAGATTTATCCAGCCAGCAGCCAACAGCATTGTTTCATCATTGTAGCAACGGATTATTTTACCAAATGGGTAGAAGCCAAGCCTGTTAAGTCTACCACGTCTCAAGAAATCATCACTTTCATAGAGGAACAGATCATACAGAGATTTGGTATTCCAGAATCAATCACTACCGATAGGGGATCTTCTTTCATATCCGGAGATATGCTGAACATGGCAGAAGCGTTCAAATTTAAGCTACTCCAATCCACGCCTTATTATGCTCAAGCCAACGGACAGGCAGAATCAAGTAACAAAGTGATAATCAATATTATCAGGAAAATGCTTGAGAAGAATCCAAAGCAATGGCATGAGAAGCTGTCAGAAACCTTATGGGCATATAGAACTTCGAAAAGGGAGGCGACTGGTATGACTCCATATGCTTTGACTTATGGTCACGATGCAATTCTGCCTATGGAGATAGCAGTCCAATCCCTCAGAATTGCCCATCAAAACGAATTGGTTGGAGAAGACTATAACCAAGCCATGTTATTAGAACTGGAAGGGTTGGACGCAAGTAGGATTGATACCCTCAACAAACTCTTAGCAGGAAAACAGGCTGTGTCAAGAGCATACAACAAGAGAGTTAAAAACAAGAGTTTTGAAGAAGGAGAAATAGTCTGGAAAGCAGTTCTGCCCCTCGGAACACATATAGCTGGTTATGGAAAATGGTCACCAACTTGGGAAGGACCTTTCATAGTTAACCAAGTCTTAGGATTAGGGGCGTACAGACTACAGGATCGAGATGGAGAAGTCCATGCTGCGCCAATCAATGGCAAATGGTTAAAGAAATTCTATCCAACTATGTGGGATTCACAGGTTGTGCAGACAGATCCTGGGATAGAAAGACAACAACTTGAAACTGTTGTTTGATCTTGTTTTAAGTTTTAATTCGGTATTAGTATAAGCTTTTATTTCAGTTTGTCAAGAGAAATCGAAATTCCAAAAAATATAAATAAATAAACTTTCATTTTCAAATAGTCACTTTGGTGACTCAACCAGTTCATTACAATTCCAAAATCTGAATGTTAAAATCCTAGTTTTCTAAGGGTTTCCTGCAGACTCGTCTTCTTAATCGAAAGCTCTTTCTGAAGCAGTACTCCCTGATGGATTGAAGCCTCTGCAACTTCCAAAGCTGGCCTGGAGGCTGAAACCATGGTCTGCACCAGGAAAGTGGCCTTAGTCTTGGAGCTCAGTCCAGCACCCAACCTGCGCTGTACCTCCCTGCGTTCTGCCAGCTGCTTTTGAAGCTCCTCAATCTGCTTCTCCAGCCTGTCTGCAGTAGCCTTGGCCTCTTTGTACCCCGCGACCATCTGATCCAGTTCTGCCTTCTGTTTTGCATAATCAGCCAAATTAGCGTCATGAGTTGTCTTGCAGAGTTCAGAAGTCTCGAAGGTAGGCTTGAGATCCTCATAGCGATCGCGAAGGTTAAGCACATCTCTGGCCAGGTTCAGACTTATCTCAAGAATTGGCCTAGGAGCCATGTTCTGCCTGTGCAGCAGGTCCAGATCTTTCATTAGTTGTTCTACAGCTTCCCTATTTTCCTCCAGTTCCAGCTCAGTAGATTGCCAGACCTTTACCCTCTCCATGGCCTCATCCACTGCTTTGAATTTGGTCTTGGTAGGGGTAGAACTGAGTTTCTCCAGCCTGTCCAGTTGGGCGTCCAAGTCCATAGCCTCGAATTCAGCCAATTCTGGGTCAGCAAAGGAGGCTGTGATGGTTGAAACAGCACGGGATTGGACGGGCATCTGCAAAACCAAAACTGTGGATTAAAAAAGGGAGAAACAAAAGAAAAATTCATGACATGGTGAAAACTTACAGCTGCGAGAACAGACTTCAAAGGGCTGATAACCACTGCCATGGCTCCTGCGGCTTTAGAAATAGTAGCAGTTAATTCTGCTTCAGATTCTGGGGTTGCAGCAGGAAGCTCCACCTGCTCCACAGGCCCCGAGGCAGATGGTTCTGCCAGGCTCGCAACCGGAAGTTCTACCCGTCCCACAGGTCCCGATTCTGCCAAAGCCTCCATATGCTCCCCGGACCCTAGCATTGCCTGTTCTGCTTGAGCTGTGACAGAGAGTTCTGTTTGTTCTACAGGCTCGAATGCAGGTTGATCGGTTGAAGCGGCTACAGGAACTTCTACCTGCTCCACTGGCTCTGAAACAGAAGGCTCTGGCTGTTCCTCAAATACTGGAGTTGCAGTAGAATGTTCAGCCTCCGTGTCCTCAAAGGCGGCCAGTTCTGAGCTAGTCAGCTCTGTCCGGGGAATGGCACGCTGTTGTTGGCCACGGCAGGCTGTTCTGCCAGATCTTCATCCTCCTCACCAGAAGGAGGCTCTAGGTCCCCAGCAGCAATGACAGAACTGACTATATGAGGAAAAAATTTGAAGTCAGAACTAAACACAGTATAAGGAAATAAAAGGAACAGGGTAGATCGAAGCTTACCAAACATTGCTCCAGCTTGAGCCGTCTGTTCACCAATGATTTTCTTCATGGAGGGGTCTGATACAGGCAGAATTGATTTGTCAGACAAAGTATAAACGACAGAACAAGAAATGGCAGACAGAACGAAGAATTCACCTTCTATGATCTGATCATTGACATCTTGAATAGTCTTAACTGTGAATTTTCTGGCCTCAGCCTCGCCAAACACATTTCCACAGGCCCAGCCCTCAAAAAGCACCTTGACTGCAGCAGCCGAAGCAGGCATCCCTCGAAACCTGGCCTTCCACCAAGCATCAAAATCGGAGGAACTGGATGAATTCGGCTCCCAGGATGGATAAAGACCATCCAGACTGTTATTGATTTTATTAACTGCACAACGAGCATCCTTGTGCACCTCCAGATTATCTGAATCTCTCCAGGACGAGGCTCAATTGCAACTTCGATAGTATTTGAACGGAATGACCTGTGGACAGCCAAGTTGTCGTGCACAGAAATTGGGATGGTAGACTTCCGCCCCCAGATGATAGCTTGGTGGCTTCCCACCTCCATGAGGCAGATCCCTCAGCAAGGCTACACTCAGAAATATCTTCATGTATTCTGTCCTGGCAGCTTCGTCTTCTGGCTCCTTTTCAAAAAGCCGGTGCCCAGGCTGGAACCAAGGATAGGTTCTTCTGATCACCACTTGCCATTGAGCCGCGGAGCGCTTAAGACAGTGTCTGAACCACATCAGGTATTCGTCAATGGAACGCTTGGGCACTTCTGCCGACATCAGAGGGAGAGCCAGAACCTGCTTTTCAGGCAGAACTAGATCAGGAAACCGGAACTCTGGAAAATACACCTGCAACCAGACCTGGATCATCCAAAACGAGCCAGGAGCAGATAAATTCAGGGGATTCTCCGTTGTGGCAGTATGCAGGTTCTTGAAAAGGTGAGCCAGAACTGACGGCCCAAGTCCAACGTCGGTATGGTTGTGTAAAGCTTCTGCCAAATGCCTATACTCAAGCAGAACAGCAGAAGAACGATTGGGGAACACAAATCTGTTCAGCCAATACAGAAGGAATAGCATATGCTGCTGATCCTTGTCCTTCTCCACACTGAATTTCCTCAGAAAAACAGAAAAGGAGCAGTTCTGATTGATAGTGGCAGGAGAGACAGTGAAGGGCTTGGCTAGCTTCTCCTGGTTCCTCCTACGATGATAGTCTCCAACAGCATCCACAGGTCGTCCATGGGGCCTAAACCCAAAGATCTGAGCCATGTCCAGCAGAGTTGGCGCCATTGGACCCACACGGAAATCAAACGTGTTGCTGGCAGAATTCCAGAAACATAGGGCAGCAGCAAGCAGGTTCTCATCCCGGTTGATGGATTGCTTAGACAGAAGAATCGCATCATAAATTCCTGCCCGCCTCCAGTGAGCTCCAAACTTGGGAAGAAGTTTGTCAATCCAGTCCGCCCACTTCACAGGACTATTCCTTACTTCACTGGACGGAAATGAACGACTTAAATTCTTGCTGACCCAAGAATAAGAGGATAGGGCAGAGTTCCCTTGGTAACATAGAGGCGCTTCGGCATCCTTCTTAACCAACTCTGCCATCTCAGCTGGGACAGGACCAAACCAGCGAGGTCCCACAGTCAGAGTACTGTCAAACAAGTGAAGGACGTTTTCGTCCAATTTTTTCTGAACAAAAGGATGAAGTCTGCTTCGAACTTCCATGGCGTGAGCATTGATTCCACTCCCAGTGATGTAGTCTGGAGGAACCGAGGAGGAAGCACTGTGGGCACGAGTCCTTGGAGAAGACATTTTCTGGGTTTACAGGTTAGGAACGAAAAAGGGTTTAGGGATTGAACGAAGCAAAGGAAAAGGATTCTGACAAAAACCGAGAAAATTGAACCCTGAGAAAGCTAGGTTTTGAGATGAACAGGAACTGGAAATTTCAAATTTCTTTTAAAGGACTCAAAATCGTGGGAAAGGGAAGACAAGACGCCAGCTGAAAGCCAATAGTGACGAGCTAGTGACCAGCTAGTAACTGACCGGTTTCCCACGAAGTCTAGGTAGGTGGACGTGGCAGACAGGGGACATTTTAAACTGGCGCGCACAAATTAATAGCCGAAAAAACATTAACTCTGAAAACCGGTTGATAAACGGTTCAGATTTAATGGGGGCATTGTTTGGGCCCAAATTTAGCACGCCAAAAACAAAAGCCCACACCATCTCCTGGGCCGCTTGTATCAGACGACCTCAAGCCCATCAGCACGACCCAGCCTATTAAATGAGCGGCCAGGCCAAAATCACGGCCCAAAATATTAAAGGGCTTGTGAACAATAGGAATCAGAAAAAACTTGGGCCTCGAAGAAATCCAAAATTAGGCTCAAAAGCAAATTAGACTCAAGCTGGCCTTCAAAACGGAACAGTCCCACGTGATCCCTGACTTGGAGGAGTCAATAATTTCGGCTGAAAACTGGAAATAGAACAGGAGCAGGTATAAAAGAAGAAAAAAATCTAAAGTAGCTTGCTGCCAGAAGATTAGAGCCTGCTTAGTTTATCTAAAAGATATTCTGATATTTTGGAGGAATACCATTTTCGAGGATAAGCAGACTCTGTTTTTATAAAAAGAGAGATAAGCGGGAAACATGAAACTGTCCAAAAGCTGAGAGCCAGCCATCTCCAAGGCTCCAGACCTTTTGCAGAAGCAGGTGGAATGGAAGAACAGGCAGGGCACTCCATCAAAAATACAGAAGTAGTCACCTCAGGAACTAATCGTTGAGTGCTTACTCGCCAGAAAATGGATAGAACCCCTGTTTATTTCATTTTAAAATTAAAAGATCTTTTGATTACTTGACCGCCCATTCTCGGAGGAACACTTCCTATATATACAAGAGAGGGTGAATAGAGCAAAACACAATCAATCAACCAATCAACCAAAACTCAGTCAAAAGACAAACACTCAAATGATCACTTGATCACAAAATCCTAAACAAGTTCCAACAGACTTCGAGCCTGAAATATTCAAAAGCTTGCCAACAAGCTTGCAGAATCATCCTGTCTTCTCCCAGCAAAGACAAGTTTAAATCGCTACCTCTGGTTTGAATCCCAGTTCACTAGTCAACAATAACGAGATTTCTCTCGTTACAAATTTGGTTTAGTACAAGCCAAGCTAAGCAGAGTTTCGAGTTTTCTCAAATATGAAAAACTCAACAAATTTGTGAAGAGCCCTGACTAAGCAGCACAGGTATTACAGCCCACTTCCAGCTCGAGTCCAGCCAATTCTGCCCCTTTCAGACTGGAGAAGTCCCAGTTCTGCCCATCCAAAAACCTTCCAGGGTTCGAAATAGATTAAAGCTCTGCCAAACTCAAGCTTTGGTATCGATTTACAGCTGAAGCCTAACAGTTGAAGTTGTTAAAAGTCCAGTCCAGCACAGGCGTATCCAGTCCAGCCCAGAACAGAGGCAACTATACAGACAGAAATGGAAGCGCAGCCCTCTCCTTGTCCTTGTATAGTCAGTTTTTTCCCTTTTTGAGTCTTGTAAAAGGGAGTTCTGCCTGAAATTGGTTCAATCTGTCATCTTTCATTCTGGCCAGAACTGCCGGTTTTTATACTGAGATAAATTGTAAAAGTCCTTACCAGTCTAAGGCATAGAAAAGAACTTACTTGGGAGATATTCCTCACCCAAATTCACAATCGTTTGGTAAAAGTTAATAACTTGGGGCGCAAGTTATTTTACCATAAGTCTGTTAGGGTTGAAAAATTGCTAACAGTGGCACGCTCAACACATAAAGAAAGTTAATTCACTGACCAAAACATGGTCTTTGAATTAATGGGGAACTTTGCCCTGTCATCTCAGGAAGTAAATCAAAACGGGTGAACAGTATCATGTAGAGATTCGGGCAACTCTATTACCTTTTTTTTTTTTTGGTAAAATTTTTATTAGAATTATTTTAGGCGGATTTGAACGTCTATATTAATTTGGATTTTTGTTTACTATTACACATGATATTGTGTTAATTTTTTGCTTTAATATTTGTTGTTTAATTTATTGTAATACTAGAAAGCACAATATGGCAAACCTTTTGAAGCAAGCAAGAATATATGACATACTATATATACTCGAGAAATATAGATACATAACCCTAAAAGCTAAAAAAGGGTTTAAGGAACTTTCTTGCGGGCAAGGCCCTTTGATAGTTTCATATCAAACATACATATTTATATATATATATATATGTGAGTAGGAAAAGTCATATGTCAACTCCCACAATCAAGAAAATAAAAGGTGAAAACAAGCCATATATGGAAGAACTATAGAAGACATACCAATTACCGAATGGACAGCCATGCAAACTGATATTGCCTTCGCCCTGATACGCCCAGGAAGAATTTTTCTGAGTGTGAAAGGCTTTTGTTAGATAAGAAAAGAGGCTTATAGCATCATCCGAGCGTGAAAGGTTTTTGTCTGTTTCACATCGTTTCAGTGCTGGAGTATGCATAGTCACTCCATCATTTAGCAAAACAATTTATGAATAGTCACTCCATCGCTTAATATTTAGCGAAACAATTTATGAGAGGTCAAGAGGATTGAACAATGGGAAGAAGCAAGGCTGCAGAGAATGGTCGGGTTTTTGCAAGTGTGAAAGAATTAATTTCCTTTTTACTGCACTTACTCAATTCTTTGATATTCATTATGCTGTCTCCCTCTCTTATATATATATAATTACAAATACCAAAAAAGAAAAAGAAGGGAATATAAATATAGAATTAGTCGGTTTGTGATGAGGTGTCGACAAGGGTATTGCCTTACTCTTCTTAAATTATATATAGGAAAGTGAATATATGTCAAGATCTGCCCTTTTGTTTTACTTGAAGGAAAAGAAAAGTAATTTGTTTATTTATTTGTACTAAACAAAAATCCAAATCAACCTCAAAAAGAGAAATTCAAATCCATCCTAAATAGTCCATGACAAAATAATATATAGACGTTCAAATTGGCCTCAAATAGTTCTAATAACAATTATAAAAATAAATAAATAAAACAAATAACATTATCATATACACGCAATCGATAACTTTAGTGCACTACTTGGTCACTTAGATGCGGAATTATTCATCCATTTTGTATTAAAAAAAATCAAAACAACATTATCATATACACATGAACCTTAATTTTGTAATCTTTGTAGTGCCTTAATTCAGACTGTAATTCCTGAAAAATAAAAAAGAACAGTTTATGGTAAAAAAAGAGGTTAATAAAATCTAACAAATTAAAACACTTTTTAACGACTAATAAATTAATGTCCAAACAACCAAAACAAATATTTGATCTCTCAGTCTCACTGGGAATTCTATGAATGAAAGGTTTTTTTACTTGCCAGAAAAGAAGAAAGATTTCTTGATACCAAAGAAAAGTAATTTAGAACTTACCATAAAAATTTATAATTTAAAAAAAAAACATGCACTGTAGCTCGTAACAAAAACCCTAGCTTTAGCAAACATATATATAATGTACTCTTTTTGTAATTGGGTTGTATCCATATATCGAGAACTCTATAGCTTTTGCAGCCAAGACGATGATGAAAGAAGAAATCTCATGGCTTTGCACGTTTCTTCTTGTGGTCGCCATTGGTGATCACCTTCTGCGTAAAGGGGACTTAAAAAGACGAAGAGCGTTTAATCAAAATCTGGAAGAATTGAGGAAGTGCAGGTAGTTTTCCTCTTCATCATATATTATTATATTTTAGTTTCTGTCCCAAGCATTAATTCTTAATATTATGATGCTTTTTTCTGCTAATTTAAACTTTTTGTAATTACAATTTGATTTGCTTTGTATGCAATCAAATTTCAATAGGGAGATCATTAGGCGGCTGAATTTGGAAAATTATTCTAACAAATAAACCGATCCACACGCCCAAACTTTCCTGGTATGTATTGCTTAATCCTACTTTCCTTTGTTATTTTTCGTTACATTATTTTCGTTTCCTGGTATATATGTAATGAATAACATTCGTATCGATCTAAATTTTTATGAAAGACACCTTCAAGTGTCAATCATACTCAATATCAATATTAAACAAACTCTAGTTTTGTACAACAAGTTATAACTACTATACAATACATATTGATCTTCTTTTAAAAAGAAAAAAAGTAAAAGTAAAGCGGTAATTAACGGTCTTAATTTCCTACTTCTCACTAATTAGCATTTCGTGCAGTGGTAGTTGTGTTCATTTCGTTGGTACAAGTCTTGAAATCTAATCACATTGAAACGGGAACAATATATATGTGATGATTTTAAATTTAATACCTAATTCCAGCTAACCCAGCATGTAGAAATATGATGAAAACTGTGTAAATCTCACTATGCTTTTGCTTTAGTCTTCTGTGGTAACTCTTTACACCATCCTCTATTTTGAAGTTTTTACAGTCATACGTGTTATTTTCCTTTCGTTTGTGGTATTAATTGCTTCGTTTTATCAGTTTCTCTATTAATTGCTTCTTCTTTTTTTGGTTTAATAGCGTGGCAGGTATGGTAGGTTACGAATGTTTTGAGGGCAACGAATTAAATGGTTGTTTGATGTGAAACTCTGATCGCTGCCAGAACATCTGGAATATTTGTATGGGGTGCTAGCTAGCTAGTTCATCTATGATTTAGTATTTAAATTGCATACTTAAGTTTTGGTATTAGTTTTCTCAGAAAAAAAAAAAAAAAAAAAGGTTGTGGTATTATAGTCTAGCCAAAGAACTTCTACAGTGGTGGTGGTTGTGGTGGTGGTTTTCTTCGAAATTTTCCAAATTCTCAAATAGTACAATTATGAATTAGACAAATTCGTCCAAAAGTTGTTTTCCAATAACTCGTTCATCCATTGCAGAAAAATAATCGATTGTCTACAAAGTTGAGATTACAATCAATATAAAATGATACATTTATATATGAATTACCTTCAAAAGAAAAACATTAATATATATATAACACATAATTTCTATACAAAAGCACCTTGAAAGTGGGTGAGTTGCTCGAATGTTGTTTTGGAATGGGTGCGTTAAGTGTTTTCATGAGCAGCAATGGTTGTATTATATTTGTGGTCTGAAATTATTATAATATTTATAAAATTTTGTTCCAAAAGCTCTTTTGGTCAATTTTTGGTAAAATAAGGGTACACAACAAAAAATGCTACCTAATGGTACCATGGTACCAACTTGTCATGTTTACTATATTTGATCTGAGATTTTTCCAAAAAAAATTACAATATGTTTGGTATTCAACTTGAATCCAACTTTTTAAACTCAAAACAGAATTTGAGTCCAAAACCAAGAAAACCTATTTGGTAGCCCTATTTTAAAAACTCAAACTCAAGAACAACTAAAAGACACCCCAATTATTAAAAACAAAAAATATTTGTTTTTTCAGTTTTTTTCTAACAACCCACAAGTTCTCAAATTTGTAAGGATTGAAAACAATTTTCAAGTTGCATACCAAACAAGTTTTTGAATCTTAAAAATAGATTTAAGAACTCCTTGTTTTTAAGAAAAATAAAAGTTTTTGAGTTCCCTATTTGAATAGGATACCAGACGCCCCCATAGTAATGGTTTCAAATTAAATTTCACTACTACAAAAAACGAAATAGACGACGGGGATCCACCGTCGTTGTAATGCTTTGAAAACCGTCGTTAAATCGACCGCCATCTTTTTGGGTGTCAAACTACGACAGCTTTTCACCGTCGTTGTTTATCTGTAAAGACGACGGTTTTTAAAGAACATCGTCGTTGTTTAGAGGTAAAGATTGTTAATTATAGGAGGAAAGACGATGGTTTTTAATAAAACCGTCATGTATTGTAGGTTAAGATGAGGTTTTTTATGAAAACCGTCGTGTATTGTAGGTTAAGATGACAGTTTTTTATGAAAACCGTCATCTTTACATATAATAGATGACCCTTTTTTTTAAAAACCGTCATATTTACTTCACAATAGACGACCATTTAAAAAAAAAAACCGTCATCTTTACATATAATAGACGACCCTTTTTATAAAAACTATTGTTAATTATCTGTAAAGTCAATGGTTGGTTTATAAAAACCATCGTTAATTATCTGTAAAGACCATGATTTATTATGAAAACCGTCGTATAATAAGTTCCCAAACTGCTTCATTTTAGTTCTTTTTGATTTCATATGATGCTATACAACGATTTTAATTGGAAAACCAACCATAATGCTTTATTAATGAATATATACACTCAAAAATAGTTTCTTTCATAAAACTTGAAGATTCAATAGTTATTACATAGTTAACCAATCTTTATTCTACAACAAACATAATTCCTACCAATTAAGTAGTACAATCTTTTCCTAACAAGACCTACGTACTCCTAATCCAAGCCTTCCTCATCCAAACAGACAAATGATGCACAACTGAAGTCTCCTCCATCATCCCTGTAAATAAATCAAAATGACAAAGAGAGAAAAAAAGCTAAGATTATAAACATATAAAATTAGGTGGAAGAGAAATTTTACCATTGGACCATATTTCCATAGAAAACTTGTAAAATGAGCATAAAAAAGACCATCGAGAACCTGCAAAAGGAAAAATATATAAAGAAAATGATGGTGAAAAGAGAAGGTAACAAATTTTCAACAACAAAAAAACATACGACTCACATAGAAAACCTGCAAAAGAAAAAGTTATAAAGATGCAAGCTTCCTCCTCATCTCCTAAGAACCAAATCAGAAAATCTAAAAAGAAACCAGAAATAAAAAAATATGTAAACAAACCAGACAAATCAAGAGAGACAGAAAATCTGAAATCGGGGAGACAAAGAACATATCAGAAACGCAAAGAGACTAATCCAAAATTCACTAGAAAGGTATAGAAGGGTATTGAGAGATTAGGTCACTTTCAAATCAAACCTTTCATGAGGGTGTTTTAGAGAGCTCAGGAGGGTTTCAAAGAGGAAGAGATAAGGTTTTCAGAGACGGGGGAAAATCTGAAAATTTGTCGAGCGCGAATTCACTTAAGCGGCCTTTTTTTAGCATGTTTTAAAAGACGACGCTTGTTAATGAGAGATAAGGTTTTCAAAGACGAGGGAAAATTTGAAAATTTGTCGAGCGCGAATTCACTTAAGCGGCCTTTTTTTAGCGTGTTTTAAAAGACGACGTTTTTTTAAAAAAACCGTCATCTTTACATATAATAGACGACCCTTTTTAAAAAAAAACCGTCGTCTTTACATACAATAGACGACTCTTTTAAAAAAAACCATCGTCTTTACCTATAATAGACGACCCTTTTAAAAAAAAACCGTCATCTTTACTTCACAATAGACGACCCTTTTTAAAAATAAACCGTCATCTTTACATATAATAGACGACCCTTTTTTAAAAAAAATGGCCATCTTTACTTCATAATAGACTACCCTTTTTAAAAAAAAACCGTCATCTTAACATATAATAGACGACCCTGTTTTAAAAAAAACTGTCATCTTTACTTCACAATAGACGACCCTTTTTTTAAAAAAACCGTCATCTTTACATATAATAGACGACCTTTTTAAAAAAAAAACTGTCATCTTTACTTATAATAGACGACAGTTCTTTAAAAAAAACCGTCATCTTTACATATAATAGACGACAGTTCTTTCAAAACAACCATGTCTTTACCAAAAAAAGGACACTTCATTTTTAAAAGACAACGCTTGTCATACCTGCTGTCGTTGTTTTTTGGTCAGATTTTAACTCTGAAGAAAACCTTTTTAATAAGACGACACTTTTTTATTTGTGTGCATCGTTATAAAAAATATTCAACAGTACCTCCGTTTTTTAGTTGTTTAAGTGACTTATCCACGACGGTTTTTTGTTACCATCGTCTTTTTAAACACAACAACGGTTTTTTCTTCTACCGTTGTCTTTTTTTGGTCGTCTTTTTCACTTTTTGTAGTAGTGTTTGTATGGTGTACAGATCCATAGAGGATATACTTTGTAATGTCCTTTATGTTTCCAAAAAAAAATGTATTATGTTTACTTCACTTTTCTCAGTGCTCATTTTACTTCCAATAATACTCAATCCCGTTCTCTTGGACCTCTGTAGTCCAAGGAAATTGTGGTCGCTCACCATTAAAGAAAAAACAAGTTTTAAAAATCAATACATTATCATTTTACATTAATTTTAGGCTTAATATCACAAAACGTCCCTAAGGTTTACGAAACTATCAGATTGCATCCTTAATGTTTTTTGTGTCATTCGTGGTCCTCAAGGTTAGTATGTGTTGAAATTGGCACTTAGGTGACGAGGGGTAAATTTAACGACACAAACAAGACACAACAACACAACAATCTACACACACTTTAGACCTTGACCAAATACACATATGACTAGTCAACTGCTAGCCATGAACAACCACAATCAAGAGAACACACAGAACATGCCACAAAGTACCTGCAACCCTAGAAGATTACTAGTGACAACCTAGGCACTCAGAACGACCCGTCAATCTAGGCATCCCCTATGCTAGCAACAACTATGGTGAAAGTGTGTGAAATCATCATTATCAAGTAAACACCAAACAGCAGATAAAGATGACTAGTCAACCACCAAGAACACAAACCCAGAAAAATTACAGATATGCAAACCAGATTTTGTTCACCCAGAAACCCACCATTGGGAAAAACTGGAGGTCATCAACCGACCAGGCAATCCACTAATTAGAAAAAGATTCTTACAAAGGAATACAAGCAAGCTCAAGCAAAGCCTAGATCTATTTAGGAAGATGAGCTATACCTCCTTTGTGCAATCTTCTTCTCCAACTTATCAAAGCTTGAAGCTCAGTTCTTCATGGCAATGGCAGCGCCTTCTCCAGCTCGTTCATCCCATGGCACTAGCTTGCAAGCTCTAACTCAGATAGAAACCAAATTTGGATTCAAAGGAGAATGACCAATTTCTTCAAGAGATTTCTTCAAGAAACCATACTCTTGAAGAAATTAGTCTTGAATCTGACCTAGATATAAATGATAGAGTGTTTTAATGAGCTAGATGCATATTCGAATTTCAAATGCAGTTTTTCAAGAAGAAATCAATTTGGAAAAACTCATAGATGAAAATGAAATGGTTCTCTCATGAGGAAGAAGAAGAGAAAGAGCAACTCAAACTTTCCAAAACTTCCACCCAAAAGAGACAGCTACCAAATGAGGAATTGTTTGGCTTTTACACACAAAAATTCCCTAGGTCAGAAACGACACATGGCAGCAGAGAGAGAAAAGAGAATAAGACAAAAGAGTTGGTTATCCAGCTGGAAATCCTACAGAGCAAGGATGACTAGTCATCATTTTATGAAATCAATTTAATGCAATGTGATGCAATGCACAATTTACCTTTGTCAAATTGCTTGAACCTCCATAGGAAAGAAGTTAGTTAAGAACACCTAGAGATGTTATTCTTAATCTAAACTTGAGCTTGATAAATACAATAAAAATAGTATTACAAAATTGTCAAGGGAAGCCAAAAGAAATACTCAAAAAGTATACATTAACATGTGTGATCACAAATGGTCCCTGCCATTAGGTTCCATCAAAAACTCTATTAGTTTGCTGACGTGATATATATATATATATATATATATATATATATATATATATCTCACAAAATATCCCTGAGGTTCACGCACTTATCACAAATGTTCCCTGTGAAATTTTTTAATTTTTCAATTTAAAATTCATAAAATTTTGGTTTTCTTTTTAAATTTTTAAAAAATATATATTGTATTTTAAATACACGTGACACTATATTTTTGAAGATGTGAGCTCCACATATATGCCACATCAACAAACTAATTAAGTTTTTAAAAAATAATTTAAAATAATAAAATTTAAAAATGAAAAAACCATTTATAGAAGATTTTAACCTTGAGGACCATTTATAAACCCTAAACTCTTGGTTTTTCCATTTTTAAGTTTTATGATTTTAAATTATTTTTTAAAAACTCTATTAGTTTGTTGATGTGGCATATATGTAGAGCCACATCTCCAATAATATAGTGTCACATGTATTTAAAATACAATATATTTTTAAATAATTTTAAATTTATAAAATTTAAAAAAGAAAACCAAAATTTTATGAATTTTAAATTAAAAAATTGCGCAGGGACCATTTGTTTTATGTGCGTGAACCTCAGAGAGGATTTAGGGTTTAGGGTTGATTTTTCCATTGTCCTAAACTTGTTGTCTTCAAGCTCAAACATAATTCCTTTGGACTTTAGTTTTAGTTCTCTTTTAGTTGGCAGACAAGAAAAGAGTGAAGAAGCCATTAGCTCCAGATCTGCGGGGTTCTCTTTTCTCAAGAATGAAAAAAAAGAAAAAGATCATGTTCTTTGAAACTGATGTTCCATCTAAGTTGTCGTCCATTATTGTGTTGGAAGATTTTTGGTAAATAAAGCTTTTATTTTTTAGTGGTCATAGTTTCAAGTTCTTCCTTATTATTATTTTTTTAGTGTCGGTGGACTTATTAATGTGTTAGAGGATTTTTGATTGGGTCATGGTTTCAAGTTCTTCCTTTTATTTATATTTTTTGTGTTGGTGGGCTTTATCAAAAGTGATTGTAGCATGCTGGTAATTGTGGTGGGGAACTCATAAACTGACATATGGTTGAAATATCAGGAATTTGTAAATTGGTATGAAATTGCATTCTCAGTAAATTATGGGAATGCAATATCATCTTGCCCTAGAACATATGACAGAAACAAAACATTTTATCCACCACACAGACTTAAGAGATTCAATAACACTGTTCCCTAGTAAGCTGGAAATATTGGCTAAGACTATGTGTCATCTTTGTCTCCTCTTGGCAGAATAGGCTAGCTAGTTCCTCAAGTAATATATATTAAAGATTAGAAAAATTATATAGTTCTTGTTCTTATGTCAATTGTCAAGTTGATCAATTTATTTTCATGTGTGGATTCTTCTTGTTCTTGGTTTTCTTTCATGAGTCATTAGGAAAACTCCATGCTTGGACTCTTTGTCCCTTGTTGAGATTGAGAAGTGGGTTTAAGGAAGTTTTCTTGGGAGCCATCTGTTGAAATTGGCTCAAATTTGATGGCATGTGATGTGTTTTGTTATGGGCACCTACCTTAAAGTTGTGGGCTTCACGTGATGGAGTTTTGGAGGAGTGCTTTTGCACTTCTATTTAGGTAGCCGAAAGCAAGACAGCCAATTGAGAAAGAAAGAGTTAATTCTTTCTTTCTTTAATGTTTGCAAGTTGGTGGCCAATGATATTGCATGGAATGATGATGTCTTTGGTGGGAGACAAAGCATAGGGCAATGATGAAGGAATTTTTCCTTCTTTGGCTGGCCATCACGTGGGTTTGGTGTCTTGGGCATGCGGATGTTTTCATTTGGAGAGTTGCTGCATGGTTTTATAAAAGGGAGAAAGGGTGCATGCAATTGGGGGTGAGTGTGTGTGGGCAGTGTGCCGCATCATTTGGGTGCCGTGAGCACCATTGCTCAGAGAGGCTAAAACAGAAGTGAGGGACACTTCCACACAGAGAGAAATACTAGAGAGCATCACCATGATGGTGGAGATAAACTCCTCTTTGGCTACACGAGATGTTGAAGGAAGATCAAGCCATTTCAAAGGTTGAGTCTTCTTCATTTGTTCCTTGTGTTTGTGGGAGGTTTATTTCTTTGTATTGTTCTTAGTGAGTTCTTTCCTAGTGAGCAAGAACAATCCTGTGTTCTTGGCTCTTGTGTGTGGTTAGCTTGAGAGTGACTTGGGTGTATTTGGGATTTGGGTTGTGAGAGTTAAACTCTATAATTCCTAGGATAGGTGAGAGGGTTAATCTCCTTTGGTTGTAATCTCTTTTGGGATACTAGTGGAATTTCTCGCTGTGGCCGAACCAGTATAAATCCTTGTGTCGTTTGGATTTCTGTATTTCATATTTTGCTCTTGTTGTTTCAACGGTTTTCATATCCACCGTTCATGTGCAATCCGCTTCCGCTGCGCACAACACCATCATCATTTTTAAACATATAGAAGGTGTTGGTATGATATTCTTCAGAATACTTGTGAAAAATATAAACTGTTCAAGTATTGGGTACTTGCAAATAGTTCTTTTAATGCTCATGTTTACAGTAGATAAGTAATCTCTGCTTGTTTCTCTGAAACAAACTCTATCAAAGAGAATAAATAAACGGCTAAACCTAAATAGGAAAATTTCACTTGGATCTTTTTGAAGTGCCAAGTGCAATGTTTTTAAAGATCTTTTTGGTTCAGTGAGATCTTTCAATGTATTAGTTTAAGTTATAAATGATGAGGGGCTTTAACTAAGGAGATCATTAACGTTATATTAATATTAATTAATGCATGATATTACTTAATAGAGACACAAATTTGCTCAGTCTGCTGTGAACATTTGTTTAGCC
Source organism: Prunus avium (assembly GCF_965620075.1). Taxonomy (NCBI): domain Eukaryota; kingdom Viridiplantae; phylum Streptophyta; class Magnoliopsida; order Rosales; family Rosaceae; genus Prunus; species Prunus avium. The sequence continues at coordinate 5,470,844 of NC_142286.1, forward strand.
AATTTTCTTGCCATCTTTTCAAATTTGTGATTAGTTGGTAGTGAATTTTAGCTTAAATGTTAGAAATGCAGGGTACCCATCTTTTGTATTTTCCAAAAGAATGTCATTGGTGTGGTTAGAGATCAGAACAGCAGGATTTTCTGTCCATATTATGTAGGTGTGGTTGGTATAGTTTTGGTGTGCTGTTGGGCTCTTGGTTCTGTTTATCAATTAAGGGGTAATATTTTTTATCGCACCCTTTTTGAAGTCCTATGTACTGGCCTTAGACAAATATTTTGGGGTGCACTTGAAATAGAGTTACAGTATTTGAATACGAGAATAATTCAGAATGGAAGAAGATACACAGGAAATATGATCTTTGGCCTTGACTCCAACATGGTCTTGCTACTGTTTTGACAATTTTTTTTGCTGTTTCTCTGCCTGTGGAGTTCTCTATCCATCGATTCAGTTATGTAACTTATACTCTAGCATTTTTCATGAGGTTTTTGTTTCTCTTTATTGTTATTTAAGTTATTAGACATATATTCTTTTTGGACTGCATCAGCTATAATTGTACAGAATAGTTTTACTTCATTCACTACTTAACTAACTTTGTATTCGTGTAAAAATTCTTTTATGTTCTCCAGTGAACCCAAAATTTATCTATATGTGGACCATGTCGTGTACGCTACCACCTGGTATTGTCCATTTGTGAAAGGCAAAGAACAGAAGAAGAAGAAGAAGATGATGATGATGATGATGATGAGAATGTGCAGCATTTATGAGCAATATTCACATGTAGCTCCTCTATTTCTAATTATAGTTTAATTTTATGGATATGGTATTTTGTATGGACATAGTTGGAATCAAGATTGGTAAACTGTGTAATTACTATTGATTCTTCAAGTTTTATGAAAGAAACAATTTTTGAGTATATATATGTATGGTGTGGGCAATAGCATATTTGGACTTGAATTTATTGTTCACAAAGCATTATTTTTTCAGTTAAAATCTTTGTAGAGAACCAATGGAAACCAAAAAATGAAGCTAATGAATGCATTGAGAAAAACCAACTTTACTACATAAATTTTTTTCTTTTTTTAATTCACACTTTTTTATCAAAAAATTTAATCTACAATTAGAATACATATTTTACCATAAATTATAAATTACTATTGTAACAAAAATAGTTCTAAATATTGTTATATTAATAATAACAATGTCTTTTGAGGGCTTCGGACATAACAAATATACAAAAAATTGTTCAATTTTAAAATGCCCCAATAGATCACTACAATATAAAAAAAGATAATTAGACGCATTCATTAAACTTGTGAATGAAGAACATAACAAACAATTTTATTATCATGTCCTTTTTGGTCATTGTACGCACTAAAAGCACTTATGATAAAAATTTACTAAACACTTTGACCATTGGCGGAGCCAATTAAGGCCCACAAGGGTCACTTGACCCTTCTCAACATTTTGAAGATATTATATTTATCTATGTTATCCAAATTGTTTTATAGCTATACTTATTATTGACCCTTCTCACAAATGTAAATTGTCTACAATGAACATGAATATGATCTCTATTTTTTTTCATGTCTTCATATGTCATTTATATGTGTGTGTCATAGATTTTGTTTGATTTTCTCATTCTATCTAAAATCAACTTTTGATACTCTTTCATTATTTTTAGGTTGCTAGAATTTGGGTTATACTTACTAAGATATTAAATTTGTGATATTGAGATTTAATCATTATAATGAATTCTTACATATATTTTTCTATAAAAACTAAGTTCATTGCAATTATAAAGCTATTTAAAGTTGACCCTTCTTGGTAAAATTCCTGGCTGACAGGACCCGCCCCGGATTTCCTCGGAAACCGGGTCGGATCCCGCCTAAATATCCGGCATACCGCAGATGCCGGGCCCACTTACTAAAAACCGAGACTTTCCACCAAAAATTTTGGCAGAGTCTCCCCTGCAACAGGACAAATCCCAAAAAAATTTCAACCTGTCAGAAACACAGATAAAAAAAACCCAACAGCCAGCATGCATTACACAATACATAGCGTTTACAAACTGTGGCCTCCGGCCTCAAAATACCAAAATTCTAACTGGGCAATAACAGAGCATCTAACAGAATTCAAAGAAAATAAAAGTGGGAAGGAAGTTTAACGATTTTACATAGCACAGAGGCCCTGAGAAGGCTCAAGTGCTGAAGCTCGTGAAAACAGGAGCACAAGACACGGCACTGCGGCTCGTTCCAGTCAACTACTGGCTGTGGGGCGCAAAACAGAAAATTGTGAGTGGACAAAACAAAGTTAGTTCAATTTAAACCAAAGTAATATAACCCCACCGTTAGAAAACCATGCATGAAACCAATGCATTAAATCCAACATAATCATACATATATGTAATTTGCTCCAACCCGAGCTAAATCCGAAATCCAGTGAAACTATCAAATCAACCCAACCAAATCTTTCCATGTAAATCTCAAAATAAACTCTCGAAACACGTGCCTGCCGGCACGACGAGCGGGGAAGTATCCTCGCTCAAAAACAAGAATAAATGTATGGCTGTATATAAATATATAAGTATATGATAGAGATATAGTATAGGTATACGACACACCTAATTGTACCGGGGAAACAATCCAACTGGGGATTGTTTGACTAGCTCACACTTATCCGGCCCTCAAACGTCCATGTGGCTAGGGATGAGTCGTCCAACTGGGGGACTGATACTCTACCCAGCACGTACGGACGAAGAATCAAGACCCGTACGCCTGGAACTGTCCTACGCGCGCAGACTACCCAATCAAGGGTCTACGGTCAACATCCCGTCAAGGATGCCCCGGCTACTTACATTTCCAAATATTTCACATTTCCATAATCACATTCCGAATCCAGGGGAGGTACACAGGGTAGTGCTTATAGCACTCCAAACTGACTTTCTACTCTCGCATCTTTCCATGCCTCATAACCATATCTCAAGTACCCCCCACAAATATTCAACAAATATAATACTTTCCCAAAATAGCATATACATAAAATTCAAGATACTTGAATATATCCAAAACCCAAATATATCCCAAATACTGTAACAAAATAATCGTTCCACTTTAAGTATTAGGTAAACTTCCATAAACCTTTAAATCCTTATGCATAGAACTTTCATTATAAAAATCATGCAATTTATTGAAAACAAAGTCCACTCACAAGTAGTCCCAAGCTGCGTGACCCTGAGAGGGTCCTGCCTGCTGTGAAGGCGGAGTCGGATTACCTATTTCAAAATAGGAACACGATAATAAAAATCCAACTCTTCAAAATAAGACTTTAAAGAAAAATCCTAATTTCCCGGGTTTCCCTTAAGTACTAGGAACGAGACGTCCCTAAGGTCCAATCCAAGGGTTTCAAGCGCTGGAAAAGTCTCGGAAGACACTCGGTCAACCGGACGGTCAAAACTTTAAATTAATGAATCAGAACATCCGGGGCTCCGATTCGTGATCCGCGAATTCCTATACGATCCTAGGAATACCAGGAACAACATACATGAAATTGGGTTTGATCTAACGGTCCAAACACATCAAACCCGAAAATCACATATTAGGTAAAATTTGTTCGAGGTCCATACGATACCCAAATTGAGATCCGTAAACTCCTACGCGCTCGTGACAACACGAGGATCATTCTAGGATAAAATGTGGCCTCTGCCGGACTGCCCACGCGCCGCCCCACGCGCTGCCGCACGCGGGTGGCTTGATCACAATTCCGGTGACCGGAAAAACTTAGTATTTTGGCTCCAAACTCCTAACCTAGGTAATACACCTAATTTGGAACCACTTTTCTTCTTGGGTGAAGACCAGAAAATGGCCGGAAGTGGCCCAAAATGGTGGCCGAAACTGCCAGTTTTCTTCAATTCGAAATTTGAGTTATAAACTCTCAAAATTTCGGGAAACCTAACCAACAGGCAGCTAGAGCATGAAAAATAGATGAATTTTCATACCTCACTCGTCCAATTTGGTTGAGAAACGAAGGAGAACGAAGACCTCAAAGTTGCTGAAATTTCCGGCGACGTTTCTGCGTTTTCCGGCGAATTCCAGCGGCTCCACGGGCTGCGCTGGCCGGGGAAGAGAGAGGAGGAGGAGGCGGTTCGATCGAGTCCGGTCTCGTGCGCTGCCGTGGCCGGTGGCCGGAGATTCGAAGAGAGAGAGAGAGATGCGGCTGAAGAAAAATGAAGGGGGGGGGGGGGAGTCTGTCGCGAGGAGAGAGAGAGAGAAATGAGAGAAATAATCAGATTTTCTGATTTTAACAAAATTCATTTCTGAAAATTTCCAATCAAGCCCTTAATGGTTTTTCGACCATAACTTCTTCGTTTCAAATCCGAATCGAGCCTACCGCGTGTCTACGGACTCGGCTCAGTTCCACCTTTCTAAAAACACCACTTGCTGCTCCAAACTCTCTCCGGATAAAAATTGACCTTTTTGCCCCCACTTCAAAGGCAAAAATTGGAAATTCCAAAATTTAATTAAATTAAAACCAATCTTAATAATATTTTGGGTCGGGATGTTACAATCTACCCCCCTTAAAGAATTTCGTCCTCGAAATTTACGTACCTGTCAAAAGAAGAGGTAAGGATACTGGGCCCGCATCTGCTCCTCGGGTTCCCAAGTAGCTTCCTCTACAGTCTGACTCTGCCACAACACTTTCACCATTGGGATAGATCTGGAGCGCAACTCTTGCTCTTTTCTATCCAGGATTTGTACGGGTTCCTCATCGTATGACAAATCTTCTCTCAACTCCATGGGTTGCTGTTCTAAAATGTGAGAAGGATCAGGCATGTACCTCCGTAGCATGGACACATGGAATACTTCATGGATCCGAGATAGTTCCGAAGGTAAGGCAAGTCTGTAGGCAACTGATCCGATGCGTTCCGTGATCTCATACGGTCCAATATAACGAGGACTTAACTTCCCACGTTTACCAAACCTCATCACACCTTTCCAAGGAGATAACTTCAAAAATACCCAGTCTCCAACTGCAAACTCAAGATCCTTGGACCGGTTGTCCGCATAACTCTTCTGTCTATCTTGTGCGGTCTTGAGCTTCTCTCGAATCATCTTCACTTGTTCAGTTGTATCCCGAATACTATCCACTTTTTCCACAATCCTGTCACCCACCTCATTCCAACAGACTGGAGTTCTACACATCCTCCCATATAGAGCTTCATACGGAGCCATCTCAATGCTCGAATGATAACTGCTATTATACGCAAACTCCACCAAAGCAAGGTGAGTATCCCAACTACTTTTCAACTGTAACACACAGGATCTCAACATGTCCTCCAAAGTCTGAATGGTTCTTTCCGACTGTCCATCAATCTGTGGGTGGAAAGCAGTACTGAAACGTAACCTTGTGCCCATAGCCTCATGTAGACACTTCCAGAATCGAGAGGTAAACCTAGCATCCCTGTCCGACACAATGGACACAGGAGCTCCATGCAATCTCACTATCTCATCCACAAAGAGCTTCGCCAGCTTCGTCAAAGAATAGGTTTCCTTTACAGGTAGGAAGTGAGCTGATTTGGTGAGTCGATCAACTATCACCCAAATTCCGTCATACCCACTTGCAGAACGTGGAAGTTTAAAAACGAAATCCATTGTAATATGCTCCCACTTCCATTCAGGGATCGGGAGTGGTTGCATAAGCCCAGAAGGCTTCTGTCGCTCTGCTTTCACTTGTTGGCACACCAAACACCTACTCACATATTTAGCAATGTCACCTTTCATATGCGGCCACAAGTAGTACTCACGTAGAGTCCGATACATCTTAGTACTACCTGGATGCATAGAATAAGTTGAACAGTGAGCTTCCTCCATAATTTCTCTCTTCAGGTCGTCATTCCTGGGTACACAGAGACGAGTTCCAGTTACTAAGGCTCCGTCTTCTCTTATTGCATAATCCCTCCGTATACCACTTTCTACTTCTGATCTTATTACACAAAGATTAGGATCTTCCAGTTGTGCTGCAATCACCCTCTCAATCAAGATAGGCCTCACATACAAACTAGCAAGTAATGCACCCTGTTGACTCCATTCCAACTCTACCTCTTCCTTCCGTAGTTCCCCCATCAACGAAATATAAACCCCTTTAAAATGAGCTATACTCACATTAATACTCCTACTCAAAGCATCAGCTACTACATTGGCTCGACCGGGATGATACTCAATCGTACAGTCGTAATCCTTAATCAACTCCATCCAACGTCGTTGTCTCAAGTTCAATTCCTTCTGAGTGAAGATATACTTGAGACTCTTGTGATCAGTGAAGATCTGACATGTCTCACCATACAGGTAGTGTCGCCAGATTTTGAGAGCAAACACCACTGCAGCAAGTTCCAAGTCGTGTGTAGGATAATTCTGCTCATGCTTCTTGAGTTGTCTTGAGGCATAAGCAATCACCCGATCATGCTGCATCAAAACACATCCCAAGCCTTGCAAAGATGCATCACTGTAGATCACAAAGTTCCCTGAATTATCTGGAAGAGCTAAAACAGGTGCGGTGGTTAACCGTTTCTTCAACTCTTGGAAACTCTGTTCACACTCTTCCGTCCACTCAAACTGGACATCCTTCCTCGTTAACCGTGAAAGAGGTGCTGCTATTACCGAGAATCCTTCTACAAACCGACGATAATAACCTGCTAACCCCAGGAAACTCCGTACTTCTGTCACACTGGTGGGTTGCACCCAATTCACAACAGCTTCTATTTTTCGAGGGTCCACATAGATTCCTTCGGCTGATATCACATGTCCAAGGAAGTCCACTCTATCCAACCAAAACTGACACTTACTGAACTTGGCATACAGCTGCCTCCTTCTCAATGTCCTTAATACCAACCTCAGGTGCTTCTTATGACCCTCCAAAGTTCTAGAATAAACAAGGATGTCGTCTATGAATACAATCACAAAGCGATCCAAGTAAGGTCGGAACACTCTGTTCATGAGATCCATAAACGCTGCTGGAGCATTAGTCAATCCGAAAGGCATCACTAAGAACTCATAATGGCCGTAACGAGTCCTGAATGCTGTCTTCGGAACATCCTCATCTCGCACTCTGAGTTGATGGTAGCCTGATCTCAGGTCGATCTTAGAGAAATACTTGGCTCCTTTTAATTGATCAAACAAATCATCGATTCGAGGCAAAGGATATCGATTACACACTGTCACCTTGTTCAATTGTCTGTAATCGATACACAGCCTCATGGTTCCATCCTTCTTCTTTACAAACAACACCGGTGCACCCCAAGGGGAAACACTAGGTCGAATGAACCCAAGATCAACCAATTCTTGCAATTGAATCTTCAACTCCCGCAACTCTGCTGGTGCCATCCTATAAGGAGCTTGATAAATTGGATTCGTGCCTGGAAGGAGTTCGATAGTGAACTCGGTTTCTCTCTGAGGAGGCAGACCAGGAAGATCATCCGGAAAGACATCTGGAAACTCACGAACAATAGGAACATCTTCCAAATTCAAAGTGATCTCCTGAGTATCAATGATGTGGGCTAAATACCCCACGCATCCTTTCTTAAGTAACCTTTTCGCGGTTATGGCAGAGATGAGACAAGACGGAAGAACTCTACGCTCTCCACAGAACACAACTTCAGGTTGTCCCGGACTTCTAAACACTACCTCTTTCTTGAAACAATCTACCGATGCACGATGTTTTTCTAACCAATCCATTCCCAAGATAATGTCAAGATCTACCAAATCCAAGGGGATCAAATTCGCATCTAACAATGCATCTCCCACTTGAACATAACAACCTTTAAACACCATGTCCGCAAACAGGACATCCCCCGTAGGTAAAGAAATACTAAAACTTCCTGCCATAGGTGTGGGTCTAACACTGGCATATGGTACAAAAGTACGTGCAATGAACGAATGTGTGGCCCCTTCTGACAATCTTCCACCAATAATAGGCATTCCCTTTCAGAAGGAAGACAGACAACCGTACCTTGTCTTCCTCTGGACACTGTAAGACATCAAAAATTCTCTCCAAATCAGTAAGCCAAGCCTCAGCTTCAGTAGGGTCTGCACTTCCAAAGAATTCTTTAGCCCCTAGCTCCTTGACCCTCTTAATATCCAACCCTTCCACATTCCGTCTCCCTTGCCCTTGGAGAGCAGTGGCCATGGTCTGAGTGAACTGGCTAGTGAATTGATTCAGCACTTGTTGGAAATCCGGCACATTATCTCCCGCTTGTTCTCCACTAGGTGAAGATGAAGGTGGAGATGGTGATGGAGATGAAGGTGGTGACGGAGATGGAGATGGAGGCGGAGGATTGGGTCCGTACCTCTGAGCACGACCACGACCTCTGGTTCTGGCACCACGGGGATGCATGATTCTAAACAAGAAACCACATAATTATTAGTACCAACACGCAAAAGAAGCATGAAGGTCAAAGGAAAAGAAACCTAATGCTCTGATACCAAGCTGACAGGACCCGCCCCGGATTTCCTCGAAAACCGGGTCGGATCCCGCCTAAATATCCGGCATACCGCAGATGCCGGGCCCACTTACTAAAAACCGAGACTTTCCACCAAAAATTTTGGCAGAGTCTCCCCTGCAACAGGACAAATCCCAAAAAAATTTCAACCTGTCAGAAACACAGATAAAAACAACCCAACAGCCAGCATGCATTACACAATACATAGCGTTTACAAACTGTGGCCTCCGGCCTCAAAATACCAAAATTCTAACTGGGCAATAACAGAGCATCTAACAGAATTCAAAGAAAATAAAAGTGGGAAGGAAGTTTAACGATTTTACATAGCACAGAGGCCCTGAGAAGGCTCAAGTGCTGAAGCTCGTGAAAACAGGAGCACAAGACACGGCACTGCGGCTCGTTCCAGTCAACTACTGGCTGTGGGGCGCAAAACAGAAAATTGTGAGTGGACAAAACAAAGTTAGTTCAATTTAAACCAAAGTAATATAACCCCACCGTTAGAAAACCATGCATGAAACCAATGCATTAAATCCAACATAATCATACATATATGTAATTTGCTCCAACCCAAGCTAAATCCGAAATCCAGTGAAACTATCAAATCAACCCAACCAAATCTTTCCATGTAAATCTCAAAATAAACTCTCGAAACACGTGCCTGCCGGCACGACGAGCGGGGAAGTATCCTCGCTCAAAAACAAGAATAAATGTATGGCTGTATATAAATATATAAGTATATGATAGAGATATAGTATAGGTATACGACACACCTAATTGTACCGGGGAAACAATCCAACTGGGGATTGTTTGACTAGCTCACACTTATCCGGCCCTCAAACGTCCATGTGGCTAGGGATGAGTCGTCCAACTGGGGGACTGATACTCTACCCAGCACGTACGGACGAAGAATCAAGACCCGTACGCCTGGAACTGTCCTACGCGCGCAGACTACCCAATCAAGGGTCTACGGTCAACATCCCGTCAAGGATGCCCCGGCTACTTACATTTCCAAATATTTCACATTTCCATAATCACATTCCGAATCCAGGGGAGGTACACAGGGTAGTGCTTATAGCACTCCAAACTGACTTTCTACTCTCGCATCTTTCCATGCCTCATAACCATATCTCAAGTACCCCCCACAAATATTCAACAAATATAATACTTTCCCAAAATAGCATATACATAAAATTCAAGATACTTGAATATATCCAAAACCCAAATATATCCCAAATACTGTAACAAAATAATCGTTCCACTTTAAGTATTAGGTAAACTTCCATAAACCTTTAAATCCTTATGCATAGAACTTTCATTATAAAAATCATGCAATTTATTGAAAACAAAGTCCACTCACAAGTAGTCCCAAGCTGCGTGACCCTGAGAGGGTCCTGCCTGCTGTGAAGGCGGAGTCGGATTACCTATTTCAAAATAGGAACACGATAATAAAAATCCAACTCTTCAAAATAAGACTTTAAAGAAAAATCCTAATTTCCCGGGTTTCCCTTAAGTACTAGGAACGAGACGTCCCTAAGGTCCAATCCAAGGGTTTCAAGCGCTGGAAAAGTCTCGGAAGACACTCGGTCAACCGGACGGTCAAAACTTTAAATTAATGAATCAGAACATCCGGGGCTCCGATTCGTGATCCGCGAATTCCTATACGATCCTAGGAATACCAGGAACAACATACATGAAATTGGGTTTGATCTAACGGTCCAAACACATCAAACCCGAAAATCACATATTAGGTAAAATTTGTTCGAGGTCCATACGATACCCAAATTGAGATCCGTAAACTCCTACGCGCTCGTGACAACACGAGGATCATTCTAGGATAAAATGTGGCCTCTGCCGGACTGCCCACGCGCCGCCCCACGCGCTGCCGCACGCGGGTGGCTTGATCACAATTCCGGTGACCGGAAAAACTTAGTATTTTGGCTCCAAACTCCTAACCTAGGTAATACACCTAATTTGGAACCACTTTTCTTCTTGGGTGAAGACCAGAAAATGGCCGGAAGTGGCCCAAAATGGTGGCCGAAACTGCCAGTTTTCTTCAATTCGAAATTTGAGTTATAAACTCTCAAAATTTCGGGAAACCTAACCAACAGGCAGCTAGAGCATGAAAAATAGATGAATTTTCATACCTCACTCGTCCAATTTGGTTGAGAAACGAAGGAGAACGAAGACCTCAAAGTTGCTGAAATTTCCGGCGACGTTTCTGCGTTTTCCGGCGAATTCCAGCGGCTCCACGGGCTGCGCTGGCCGGGGAAGAGAGAGGAGGAGGAGGCGGTTCGATCGAGTCCGGTCTCGTGCGCTGCCGTGGCCGGTGGCCGGAGATTCGAAGAGAGAGAGAGAGATGCGGCTGAAGAAAAATGAAGGGGGGGGAGTCTGTCGCGAGGAGAGAGAGAGAGAAATGAGAGAAATAATCAGATTTTCTGATTTTAACAAAATTCATTTCTGAAAATTTCCAATCAAGCCCTTAATGGTTTTTCGACCATAACTTCTTCGTTTCAAATCCGAATCGAGCCTACCCCGTGTCTACGGACTCGGCTCAATTCCACCTTTCTAAAAACACCACTTGCTGCTCCAAACTCTCTCCGGATAAAAATTGACCTTTTTGCCCCCACTTCAAAGGCAAAAATTGGAAATTCCAAAATTTAATTAAATTAAAACCAATCTTAATAATATTTTGGGTCGGGATGTTACACTGGCTCCGCCACTGACTTTGACTACTCACAACAGCTTTTCAAAAACAGTTTACTAAACGCCTATTAGCTTTTTTTCACAGCTGATTATTTTCGTAGCACAGCAGAAGCAGTTTTTTTAAAAGCACAACAACGTCAAACTAGCCCTTACCCATTTGAATGGTGGTGGTTGTTTGGTTTTTTAGAAAACTTATTTTTAATAATCAAAATAGTGTTTTGATGATACGATTATAATTTTTAAATCAGTTTTTTTTTTCTTTCTCAACATTATTTAAGGGTGGTTGATCACAGTTTTCTCGGACTACTGGGGTTCAAGAGAACGGGACTGCAATAATACCATCGGTTATCTTTTCTTTAACAAATTTAAAATAAATAAAAACTTTTCCCCATATTTTGTGAATTAATGACATATTACCTACATCATTTATCTAACACACTACTCTCTCACAATAACCATTGCCCTTTTTTTTCCCCGATTTTAATTTAGAAATTTAGTGAAATACCCATTCCTAGACATAAAACTATAAATATACCCTATACCATTTAATCTTTATAAACATACCCAAAATAAACCCAAAATCAACAATTGTATATTTTTTAATTTAATTAATAAGATGAAATACCTTTATTACCCTTTTTAGCATTAAATTAGTTTTGGATCTCGTTTAGAATATATAGAATGCCGAGAACGTTAAAATTCAACAAAACCACTCCTTCAGGTTTGAAGCCTCAAGCCCCTCTCCTCCTTCAAACCCTCATCTCTCCTCTGTTATCTCTCTTCTTCCCTCTCTCTCTGCCTTCAAAGTAAACCAAACAGTCTCAGAGCCATGGACCAACACAAGACCGACGACAATCTCCGTTACGTCCATGGCCTCACACATGTTCTCGCCGCCGATGTCTCCATTTCCTTTCCAGGTTTGTTCCATCTGTTTCAATTCGTTATTTTCCTTTTGATTTTTGCTTAGTTTACTTGAATTTTGACTCGATTTCAGTTTCTTCGTTGAATTTGGTGCTAATTTCCATTTTTTTCGATATGAACATAGCTAATGGTTAAGCTCGCGGATTTGAGGTGTCAATTGCCGGACGAAGGCTTTCAGAACGCCGATGCCGGTGGTGATTGCGAGAAGAACGAAGATGAAGACGATTTCTCTTTCACCTGCACCAATCCCGACGGATCGCCAATTTCCACCGACGATATATTCCAAAATGGCCAGATCCGTCCAGTGTTCCCGATTTGCAACCAGGATCTCCTATTCGCGGATGCCGACTACAACGATACTTCCATATCCAAAGGGGCTGCGGCTTCGTCTTCCTCTCTGCGGTCGCCATTGAAGAAGCTCTTCTTTGAAGAGCTGGATACGCCGACCTCGGCAACGTTGTTTTACAACTCAGGAGGTGAACTCGGGTCCTGATCCATGAGATCAACCAGTTTCTGAGTTTGATCATCAACACCTATTACAGCAACAAGGAGATCTTTCTCCGTGAGCTCATCAGTAACGCATCTGATGTACGTATTTTCACAGTTTATTCTTATGATGATTTCTCATTTCAGTATTTTTCTAGTGTTTATTGTATGAATCGTTGTGTTTTCTGTTTGTGTTTGGCGTGTTTTCTGTTTGTGTTTGGCTTATGAACGTTTTAAATTCAACGACTTAGTTTGTATGGTGATTTCATGGTGATCTCACAGTGTTATTACCCTATACTGGAACTTTATCACTGTAAAGTTCCAGTATAGGGTAATAACACTGTTTGTTTGCAATGAAATCCTATTTCTAATGCATGTCTACCACTGTAAAGTTCCAGTATAGGGTAATAACACTGCTTGTTTGCTATGAAATCCTATTTCTAATGCATGTCTACCACTGTAAAGTTCCAGTATATGGTAATAACACTGCTTGTTTGCTATGAAATCCTATTTCTAATGCACGTCTACCACTGTTAAGTTCCAGTCTAGGGTAATAACACTGCTTGTTTGCTATGAAATCCTATTTCTAATGCATGTCTACCACTGTAAAGTTCCAGTATATGGTAATAACATTGCTTGTTTGCTATGAAATCTTATTTCTAATGCACGTCTATCTACCACTGTAAAGTTCCAGTATAGGGTATTAACACTGCTTGTTTGCTATGAAATCCTATTTCGAATGCATGTCTACCACTGTAAAGTTCCAGTATAGGGTATTAACACTGCTTGTTTGCTATGAAATCGTATTTGTAATGCACGTCTACCACTGTTAAGTTCTAGTCTAGGGTAATAACACTGCTTGTTTGCTATGAAATCCTATTTCTAATGCACGTCTATCTACCACTGTAAAGTTCCAGTATAGGGTAATAACACTGTTTGTTTGCTATGAAATTGTATTTGTAATGCACGTCTACCAGTGTTATTACCACATACTGGAACTATACAGTGGTAGACATGCATTACAAATAGGATTTCATAGGAAACAAGCAGTATTAATACCCTATACTGGAACTTTACAGTGGTAGACATTATTCAGAAATAGGATTTCAGAGGAAACAATCAGTGTTAATACCCTTTATTGGAACTTTACAGCCATTAATTAGAAATTTCAGTGAACTAGCGACTAAAATAATGATAGTAAGCAGTCAGTGCAATAGTGAAATCCAATATAGTTTCAAGATTTTGTCTTTGATTCGAATCTAAAATGCTGTTATTACCCTAGACTGGAACTCTATAGCAATTAATCAAAATTACAGTGTAGGTTTGGTTTGTAAATGTCTTACCTTTGAAGTGTTTTCTTGTTGAAATTGTTCTCTGAAATTTTGTCTTGGTTTTGTAGGTGGAGGTCAGTGTGTGGTGTTTGTTTTTGAAAGTAGATCAAGCTTGGTGGTGGACGTTGACTGAAGGGACGTTTGGCAGAGATGGTTAATTAAAGTCGCAGGCTGGAAGTTACGTTTTTGTTTTCCATTTTTTTGAACGAAATTATGGTTTTGGAGATGGTAAAATCTTTGGGTTCTTTTATAAGTTTGGGCTGGGGTTGTTTTGGGTGCTTTTTGAGTTTTTTTTTCTGTTGGGCTTGATAGTGGCAGTGCTTGTAATTTATTGGAACTTCAACACTAATTTGTTATTTAATAAATGGATTTTGGGTGTGTTTATAAAGTGTTTTCCATATGGGGTTTTTTTATAATTTCAGCACCCATTTTGGGTATATTAGTGAAACTCCCATTTTAATTTTAAGTTTTCTACATGTCCTACCCAACAATTATTAATTTTGTCAACCCCTTAAATTCAATAATAATAATAATTTAAAATCAATTAATTTGAGGAATAGCCTAATCGAAAATAAAATTCAGCAGGTACTATTTTTAATGCCCCATCCTCCAATTCATGGGATTTAAATCTTCTAGTCTTATTTCTCCTCTCATTTAAAAAAAAGAAAAAAAAGAAAAGTAATCTCCCACTATTGAATTCAATTTGATGTTTCGCGAGTCATAGGCGAATTTCTTTCTTGTGTTATAAACTTTTTAATTGGGCCAAACGGAAAGTTGTTGGGACAAAAATTTGGGGTTGACTTTAATAATTGACCAACCCACAATTAGGTACATCAAATTCGTCAAAAAGATATATCGTTCTCGTCATCTATGTGAGTTGAACATAATACCGCTATCCAGAAACAATAAGCCTCCAAATATATCATAACTACAATACCACTCCACTGATTAACACTTGATGGAAAATGAAATAATAAGATGAATTCGCAGCTTTAGTCGTACTAGAAGAATAAGCCTCCAAACACTTGATGCCAAACAAGCTAATTAACCAGTATTTGAGATACTAGAAGAAGTCGAAATAGTTCGTCCACTTGTCATAGTCTTTGAAGAAGCCGTACATGTCCTGACCAACAAGCTTTCTAAATTCTTCATGGCTATTAACACATACAAGGCAAGGAAAATATAATAATGTTGGAGCAAAATTTATAATTAATCCAATTGCTTGGGAATTCAAATTGGAATATTAATCTTTGAGGTTTTCCTCAGCAAACTTAAAGCATCAAAGCCAAGATCAAGGTTTAAAAAAAAAAAAAAATAGAATACTAATTTAAAGATGAAACTACGTACTGACCTCCATGTATTCCGAATCTCTTCCATCTTTTCATCAATCTCTCTAAGTACCGAAACTGTTTCTCTATATGTAGAGATATAGTTACATATAAACTCAAAGAAGGCAGCTCCCATCATTCCCAACACCAGATTTGAAATATCTTTCCTTGCCATTAATTTAGATTAGGAAAAATTTAAAGTTGGGTCGATTCTTTTTGGGTAGACAAAGAAAATTAAGAAGATTTAAACAAGTACTCTGAGTAGCAAAAGTATCTGTGAGGGTGTAGGGAGCACAAGATGAACTCATTTATAAGCTATATATACGTGCGACAAATAAATAAATAAAAATTATTTGTCTTTTCCTTCAAATAAAGCAAAAGGGCATATCTCGGGCATATATTCACTTTCCCATATATAAATTAGGTTGATTTATGAGTCAATTACAATTACTTATTGTATAAATATATAGGATCCGGATCCTCTGTTCTGATTTTCTCTGCCATGATCTGCTTTACTTTTATTCTCCATACGCCACCTCATTAAGATTTAATCTAAGGGACTTAAAAATGGACACATCATCCTTCAAACAAAAACCCAATTTACTCCTAATTAAAAAAGGAAAAAAAAAACCCCTAATCCAACTAACGGGAAAGTTAACATCATGTCCTCTTTCTTCTCTTCCTTCTTCCTGTCTCACATCTTTTTTTTTTTATTCAATCCCTGTCTCACGTCCTGTTCTTAATTTTTTTTTCCCCTTCTTTATGTCTCTGCCCCAAAATCTTATCTCTCACACCAAGCTTTCCTTTCTCCAAAACCTCTGCATCACAATCCCTTCTTTTTCCCCTATCAAAAGAAAAATCATGTTTCAAGAGAGAGTGTGTTTTGTACATTTGTATTACTATTATTGTAGGTGGTGGGATTTTTGCGTTCCTGGGCTTTATGGTGAAGTGGCAGCCTTCTCCGAATTCCAGCAGCCAAATTTGTGATGAGGCTTCCAAATCTAACGCCTTCTGTAATTTTTCAGATAGTTGACACATTTATTCATTTTTAACCATAAAAATCCAATATGTTTAGAAAGCTTCCTGAGAAACAAGAAAAAGAAGAATAAATTCTTGTTTTTCATTTCTGGGTAAAGCCAAGAAGTTCAATATTTGATAATTGTTAATATGTTTTGTGACGTTGGTGAGAGATGAGATTTTGGGGCACAGTCGAAGAAAGGGAAAAAAAAAAGGACAGGACGTGGAGGGCGAAGAAGAAAAAAAAAAGGACGTAATTTTGCAGTTAGTTGGATTAAGGTTTTTTTTTTCTTTTTTAATTAGGAGTAAATTGGGTTTTTATTTGAAGGATAATGTGTCAATTTTATGTCTCTTAGATTAAATTTTAATGAGGTGGCGTATGGAGAACATAAGTAAAGCAGATCATGGCAGAGAAAATCAGAGTAGAGGGGATCCGGATCCAAATATATAACCTCTGTACGTATCACTATCAAGTATCAAAGGAAATATTCACAGCCTCTATATTTATATTCCTTCTTTTTCCTTTTTTGGTACTTGTAATTAGGTTAATTAGGCAAAAGATATGGATGCGATGCGATGGACAACCTAGTTGCAAAACTGGAAAGAAATAAAAGGGTATAATGGCTAGTGAGGGTGCTTTGTAATGGTAAGTTTAAAATTATCTTTTCTTTCCTATCAAGAAAATCTTGTTTTCTTGCAAGTGAAGTAAACAAAATAAAAAGAATGCATTCCAGGTATTTTATAAATATAATCAAGCCTATAACTATAGCCATATATATATGTGTTATACATACTTGTGCGTGGAAACCTTGCACTTGTTCTTCTCTCACTTTGAATGCACAAAAGCTATACCCTCCTGTAAACAAAATCATGGACGCTGCGCTTCTTTTTCTATCAGCATTGATTGGTTTTCCAGCGTTGATGCTTGGTTCTCTTTGGCGTCATGAAAGAAGGCATTTACTGGACCGCCTTAATGAAGATCTATTACTTTTGAGGCGTCATAGGTACTTTCTTCGATCTTATATATATATTAATTTGTTTTTTAAACTTTTCAGGGGTCAACAGTTTCTTCTCACTATTCTCTTCTCAATTGTGATGTTATATTTCCTTGTATTTATGTTTTTTTAGTACAAGCGATAGTCTAAACTACAAAACTTATGGAAGTTTCACACGCGCACACACACATACGCACACTACGTAGGTACCATAGGAATTCGAACTTGAGACCCATCAACTTCTTCATATTTATGTTTGTGGATTAGTATTTTTGCTTCTTTTTAATGTATCGGTTAACAAAAGTCATTCCTTTAATAGCAATAAAATCTTATTTGCAGTACTATATCTGATATGAATATTTTTGTGTTTTTATTTATCATACAAAGGCAAAGGCTTCAAGATCGAGCACCTTCAAAATAGCAAATCTCCCTCCCAACAATAGACCCTTTGCAGGGATGCATAACGGCACAGACCCTTTGCAACGTTCTCTTTGACCCTTGAGTATCATGTAGGGCAGATTCGGGCGCAACTCTAGTACTACTTTTTTTTTTTGTAAAATTTTTATTAGAACTATTTGAGGCGGATTTGAACATCTATATTAATTTGTCATGAACTATTTAGGATGGATTTGGATTTTTGTTTACTACTTACACATGATATTGTGTGAATGTTTTGCTTTAATATTTGTTATTGAATTTATTGTAATACTAGAAAGCACAATATGGCAAACCTTTTGAAGCAAGCAAGAATATATGACATACTATATACTCGAGAAATATAGATACATAACCCTAAAGGCTAAAAAAGGGTTTAGGGAACTTTCTTGCTGGCAATGCCCTTCGATAATTTTAACTGAGTTTTTGCAGAAACTGATATTTATGAATTTAGGGGTTAAATTTTGGCTAGATATGATAAAAACTCGTTTATCTTAAGGGTCTTTAGCAAGCAAGAGGGTTCTGCTCCAGCAAGCCAACAAAGAAATTGATCAGGCACCAAAATTTATTAGTGAGATGTCATTAGAATTAATCAATTTGGAGAATGAAACCCTTCTTCACTAAAATAAAGTTATGAATTTCAGTAGAATCCCTATTTTTCACATTTTATATTAGAGCCACTGTAGATAAGAAATTATTGCTTTCATTGATTGAATGGTCTATGAAAGCATATGTTTGGTGTGTGAGTAGGAAAAGTCATATGTTAACTCCCACAATCATGAAAATAAAAGGTGAAAACAAGCCATATATTGAAGAACTATAGAAGACATACAATTACCCAATGGACAGCCATGCAAACTGACAATGCGCCTACGCCCTAATACGCCCAGGAAGAATTTCTGGGTGTGTGAAAGGCTTTTGTTAAGAAAAGAGGCTTATAAGTTATAGCATCATCCGAGTGGGAAAGACTTTTGTAGTCACCCCGTCACTTAATATTTAGCGAAATAATTTATTAGAGGTCAAGAAGATTGAACAATGGGAAGAAGCAAGGTTGCAGAGAAGGGTCGGGTTTTTGCAAGTGTGAAAGAATTAATTTCCTTTTTACTGCACTTACTCAATTCTTCGATATTCATTATGCTGTCTCCCTCTCTTTCCTAAATCAAGGGTGAAAAGCCCTCTTCTTTAGTGCTTTGGAATAGTTCAAAGTTTTGTAGCACTTGTAGTAACTGAAATTAGCCCTCTTCGTTTTCTTTTATTTTAATTTATCAGCACATGTTTTTGGTGGAGAAAATAAATTTTAAAAAAACTCTACAACTGGAGGACGACAATATGGTGACGACATGCCCTGCCATTCAAACAGTTTGACAAAATATCTGTGAACAAAATAAAAAAATATGGAGAAATTTTTTGGAACCCCACTGTGGGCTCTAGTTTCAATACTACCAAAAAATTTCTCGAAACTGCCTCTTGGGCCTTGTGGCCATTATGGCCGAGTGAGATTTTGTAAAAATTGTAGGTCAAAAGAATCTCGTTCATAGTAGGGAAAATTTATGTAACCAAAAAAAAAAAATAGTAGGGAAAATTTGGTTGGTTCATAAAGTTTCCTTTATGGAAAATGCTAGGCTTATCACATTTTTCATACCACCTTTCTAATAGAGGTGGGCTCTATTGTATTGGTGGGCTCCACCTCTATTAGAGAGGTGGTATAAAAAATGTGGTAACCCTAGTATTACCCTTCCTTTAATTATCATCTGCCTTTCTTCTTTTTTTAATTATTTATGGTAGACATGCGCCTTTGTTTCTTCTTTTACTATTTGTGTCTAAAAGTATTAACAATTTAACCTTAGATTAGCATAAACCCTATGCTGTGAGTAATTCCTTTTTTCTTTATTTGTCTTTTGGGTCATTGGAAAAATTGCAAGTATGATTCACTTTTAAAAAATTGTTCCAACACCCTTCAATCATATGTGTTTAACTTAGCCCCTATCACACAATCGATAACTTGAATGCACTGCTTGGTCACTTTGATGCGGAATTATTCATTCATTTTGTATATATATATATATATATATATATAAAAGATATTTAGTCATATACTCATTCTTAGCACTAAAACTATAAATAAACCATACACCATTTAATTTCTATAAACAAATCCAAAAAAACCCAAAAAATGACAGCTGGCCATATTAAATTTAATTTTGATTATTAAATTACTTTGATGCCCTATTGAGTGTTTTGGGCTTTTTTTATGAGGTTTTGGGGTTGAGTTTGTTTTAAGAAATATTGACAGTTTTGTAATTTAAAAGAAGTTAAAAGCCTTTTTGTTATGTTGTAAATGAGTTTTGAATGTGTTTCTAAAATCCATTTCATATAGGGTTTTTTTATATATATATAATTTGGGCTCTTATTTTGGGTACAATAGTGAATCTCCCTAAAAAAATTCAAAATAACATTATCATATACACATGAACCTTAATTTTGTAATCTTTGTAGATTATCAAAAAGGAAACTTTGTAATTGTGAGGCGACTAATTGTAGTTAAGAAGAAAGAACAATTATATCCATGATGTCACTGACATTCAGACCGTAGTTCCTGAAACATAAAAAAAAAACAGTTTACGATTAAAAAAAGGTTCAAACGGTTACAAAAACACTTTTTAACAACACGTTTACAAAAAATCTCACAAATTAGAACCCAAAATGTGAAAATCATTTCTCCTCTAATCCCTCCCTCGCAAAATTGTGTCTTTTTAACTTGCCGTTTTGCAGCAGAACTCAAATTCAAATTGTCAAAGCTAGAAGCACCAGCGACCAGACATAAACCAAACCATCAACCTTTTGATTGAATGCAGCCAAGACCAAAACCAAACTAATCTTACGCACACCACCAACAACAACGACCACATCAACTGCGTCATCACTGACAGACCAAAAATTGTGACCATTTAATAGGCCACACCTAAAATGAGATCCACCTCCCCATTTAAACCTCTCAACCAACAGCTCAGGTCCCTCTGCTCTTATTCCCCTGCTTTGCGTCTCAAGGCCTCCTGCTACTTCAAAAGGACATATCATTTTCTCTGCTTATCAGAATCTCGCCTTTTCTCTTGTAAGTTCCTACTTTTATGTTGTTTAGCCCACAAGATGTTTGCTTTTTGGTTGCTGAGAAAGTTAGAGAGGGGAAGTTTTAAGATTGTCTTGGGTTTTGGAAAAATTGAGGGACTAGACTGAATAGGATTTGGTTTTTTCTTTTTTGGTTTCCTGGGTTGTGCATTGCGAAGGGTTTTCATGTTCCTGTGTTTTCACTCGTTAACCAAACAGAGCATTGATGCGATTTTTGTTTCTTTATTGATTTTTGTTATTGTGTATTAATGTTCTTTGAGTTGGGACCCTAAAACTGGACAAATTCCTTTTCTTTTCCCAGGAACACTTAGAATGATTTGTAACCTCACTTCATATATAAAATCATGATAACAGAATTTCAGTATTGAACTCCTATATTTTGACCCAATTAATACAGCCCTTTACATTTTAGAGGTTTAAACCCAGGCAAGGCCCTGTGATCGGAGAAAAATAAGATAAGAAAAAGGAAGTTGAATGTTTCTAGTTGATCAAAGGCCTGCATTCCTTTCTATATGACAATTGGTGGTGTATCTATCGTGTGCATCTTATTTAGCAGATGTATGGTTTAATCACGTCTAGTTACTGATATCTTCTATCAGCTGTACTGATCACTTGAAATTTTTACTTGTCCCTTGGATTTTCTGTTAAACACAATGTGCCTCTTCAAATGTCCTTAGCTCAACTATAGTAAATATGATGGGAAATTCGGTTTTTAGGTTATAGACTGTGGATTAAAATTCTGAGATATAACCACAATTAGTAAAAGACTCCTCATTTTGTGTTTCTATCTAAGAAAGTTGCACTTGCAATGCTTGTTTGTTGATAGTTTTGTTGCAAGGGCTGAATGAATCATTGTGCTATGCGCAGCTAGAAGCTAGATGTATATTTGATTATCTGCTCTTTTTTGTTTTCTAATCCCTTACAGCATTGCAATCTGGTTCATTTATGGAGGCGGTAAAGGTAACTAATCAAGGGTCTGCAACTCGTGACAGTGTTGCTATTAGATCTGATCACAAGAGTTGCAGTTACAATCAACTAATCTCTTCTGCATCAAGTATATCTAGCTTGTTATCTAGTCGTCACTTGAACGCAGTGAGTTTTAGTTTTTTTTTCAATTTTTTTATTTCAACATTTATAGTTTCTTTCCCACAATATTTTCGCTTATTCTTTAGTGTCTTTGGCGTACAGACTTCCGAAGCAAGTAAGCATGAATCTCCTTCAGCAGCAATTGATTGTGGAAGAGGACAAGGGCATCTTGGAGGGGCTAGAATAGGAATTGTGGCTAAGCCCTCAGCTGAATTTGTTGCTGGTATACTTGGGACCTGGCTTAGTGGAGGTGTTGCGGTTCCACTTGCTCTCAGCTATCCTGAAGCTGAGCTCTTGCATGTGATGAATGATTCAGTGAGTCCCCAATATCCCCTTCGTTTTACTTTTCTTTCTTAGTGACTTGTGTTTTTCTCAACACTATTTATTGAGTTACTAGTTTTAATATATGCAGTAACTAGTTTTAATACATGTTGCCATACCTTATCTTCATTCTGTATTTTTCTATTTTATTTTTGGCATAAATTCTGTAGGCCTTAAATGATTATCTGGTTTACAGGATGTCTCCATGATTCTGAGTACTGAAGATCATCAGCAACTTATGGAAAATGTTGCTGCTAAATGTGCTGCTCAAGTTTCTCTTATTCCACCCGTTCCTAGTAGTTCTTCAGAAAAAAGTGCAGATGGTAATTTACAAGCTGGAGAAATAGACGCAGATAGAATTTTTCACCGGAATAAAAAGCAATCAAGTAAGAGAGATTGTGTGCCTTTAAGAATGTGCAAATTTATATCCTAGATTGGGAATGCTGTAGGGGTTAATAATAAATTTTGATTATTGTGCTGTCATTTTTTGTTATGAGGGTGAGGATCCTGCATTAATTATATACACTAGTGGCACAACAGGAAAACCTAAAGGAGTTGTGCACACGCACAAAAGTATCAGTGCACAGGTATGTTCCCCATCTATTCTTGCAAGCAAAGATTTAGCTATATTTCGTTCTACCACTAAAATAGTTTCAGGTGAGGTGTAGGATACACATGTCACAATAAGGGTCTTCATTATAATGGACAACAGATGATGTAATATAATTTTTATATACTGGATCACTGTTTTAGAAACATTTTCTCTTGATTAGTAGGCATCTGTAGTTTAGGGGTTTGTTTGTCAAGTTTGGCTATTTCTTCTAAGAAGTCTTCTTTGATGTTAGCTCTGCAATGCATCTCTTTTCATGTGGGCTACTTGTCCACGGATTTGTTTTGCAAAGGAAAAAAAACATCTCTTGGTGTTCATTTATCATTTCACTTTTATGCGTTTTAACATTATAAGTCATGTAATGGAGGTATTCTTGTAGGTCATGCACTATTTTCCTTGACTCTAGCGTCTCTATTCCAAGTTAACTATGGTTGACTTTTGCCCTGATGTTGCCTCAATTTCAGGTCCAAACCTTGGCAGAAGCTTGGGAGTATACATATGCTGATCAGTTCTTGAATTGTCTACCACTACATCATATCCTTCTACTTTTATGTACTTGCTTGCAAATTGTACTGTTTCCATATGCAGTCTGAGCTTACGTTTAGTTGATGTCTTCTGTGTCTTCCTTTTCTGTTAGAAACTTGATTGGAAATTCTAAGTCGCACACTGAAATTTATCCTTGTTGGTTTATGGCTTTGATGATTGATTGAAACATGTTATCCTTAACCTATAACATACATGTTCATGGGCTTTTCAATGCTGTACTTGCCCCACTCTATGCAGGTTCCATGGTAATATACTCTCCTTTTTCTGTTTTCCTTGGTTGCCTTGACAACTGAAGGCTTTCACCATTGTTTTTCCCTGGAACGGCTTTGTTTGGCTGCATGAGTCTTGCTCAGCTACTTATTGTAATTTAATTTCTTCTGTTTATGTTGTTGAAGGTTTAGTTTATGCCAAAATTTAGCGTGAGGGTATTTGGCAGAGATGGCGTGAATCGTATCCAATAAATGGAACTAAGGCAGCTGATGGCATAACTGTGTTTACAGGAGTAAGTCTACTCTGTATGTGAGGGATGTTTTTGCTAATATGAAAATCTATTGTAAGTTATAACATATTATAATTGCACTAGAATACAAATTCTTGGGAAAGTGCCATATTCTAAAAAGGTATCTCCTGCTTGTTAGTTGATTTTTTGGTTTTATAATCTTCAATACGTGAATTGAAGGTTAAACATGCTATGCATCTACTGCATCTCTCATTGTACTGATTTTAGATGGAAATACTTATCTTAATTTAGTTAGACTGCAAGTTAAGTAGCTTGTATTTGTGTAGGTTCCGACCATGTATACTCGATTGATACAAGCTCATGAAGCAATGGATCCAGAGCTAAAATCTGCCTCTGCCTATGCTGCAAGACAGTTGGGTCTTATGGTAAGTAGCCTGAAAGCTTTTTCTTTCCCCAATAATGGTTTTGCATCTATATTGTAAACAGGAAGTAAGATGCCTTTGTTTGATTATTGGATCTTTATCGGAAATACATGTAAAAATTTACTCTTTAAATACTGTCTGAAAATTAATTGTAAGGTACTAATATGGGAATGATAATTGTGAGAGTATTTGTATCTACACAAGTTTGTAGGCTCTCTTTCCATTACCACAGCATCCTTGGTGGTAGTGGAACTTTCTCCGTTCTTCTGGTTTACATGAAAGGTAAGGCAACAAAAAAGGACACCATGAATGTGGGATTTTATCCCAGGTCTTTTCAGATAACATCAGGATACATTATCAGCTAAGTTAATTAGCTCCTGCGGAGAACCACCCAATGTTATCATGAAAATTGGCCTTTACATTCCTCTATATTAAAGTCTATGGTGAATCCTATACCCATGACTATGAAACTTATTTCTTTCTCCCAGATGTGTGGTTCCTCTGCACTCCCTCAACCTGTAATGCATAAATGGGAATCCATCGCAGGACATCGTCTTTTGGAACTATATGGCATGACAGAGGTAAGTGATATTTAGTTTAAATTACTTTGAACTAGTATTCTCACTCTATGAAGAGAGTGCATGTATCCAAAAAATAAAGTTTCTTATCATATATATGGTTTTTGATGTTTTTAGTTTGTCATGGCAATATCAAACCCCTTAATAGGTGAGCGGAAGGCAGGCACGGTTGGAAAACCATTTCCAGGTGTGGAGGTAAGTGGGCTACAGGTTATGAAATATACTTACGGCAGCAATTTTACCATAAGAAACTTATGAAGGAAGCTTTTCACATGCAGATTTTAATAATTAGCCCTGATGCTGAAGGGAACCACTTAAAATAGCAAAATCTTAAGACATTTAGTGCATGCATGTTTTAGATGCTAATTGACAAAGACTATATTCTGGTCCTTGAAACAGCTTATAAATTGTAGAGTTAGGAAGCTGGTGTACTTTACTGGTGATGTGTCTCATAATTGACATGGGAGTGTTTTTCTCAATAAAAAGTAACTACAAAATTAGTATCTATATATGTATGTTTATAAGATCTGTATTTGTTATAGGTAAGGATTGTTGCAGAAGATGACAGTGGAAGTGATAGTATAGGCGTGGGAGAGCTTTGTATCAGAAGCCCTTCAGTATTCAAGGAATATTGGAAACTTCCTGAGGTAATTTCTGATTTCAGAAATTTGATGCCACCTGCGATAACAAACCACACATACACACGCACACACCTGCATTTATGTTTGTGAGGTGTGCTTTTCTTTTAATTGAAGAATGGAACATGGAGTAATGAAATTCTACATTTTACGTATATGGCATAATGAAATTCTGAAGAATATCAACAAATTTCTCTTACGACATTGTGGTCATTGTCTAGGTAACCAAGGAATCATTTACAAGTGATGGGTTCTTCAAAACTGGAGATGCTGGTACAGTGGACGAAGATGGGTACTACATCATATTGGGACGTAAGGATACCTAGAACTCATGTGCATGATACTCTTATTGATGCATTCCTTCAAGTTTGTTTTTTACCAGTCTCAGATTTTGATGCTTCTGGTTAGCAAAGCAGATACTTAAAGGACGTCTAACTGAGAATGAATTCTTCTTTCTTCTTCCGTATTTTTTGATGACATGTATCAGGTACTAGTGCTGATATTATGAAGGTTGGTGGATACAAGTTATCTGCATTAGAAATCGAATCAGTTATTTTACAGGTGGATTTTTGACCTCTATTCCAGTTTTCTCATGGATACGCTATGATTTTGTTCTTTTTCTTTGTAGGTCTTATAAAGAAAAATGAAAAATTGAAGTGCTCAATGAACGATTGAATTTTCTAACTAAAATCACCCCTTTTATGTAGCACCCAGCTGTGGAGGAGTGTTGTGTGTTGGGCTTGCCAGACGAAAACTATGGAGAAATTGTTTGTGCAATAATTGTGCCAGAGGTTGAAGCGAAGAGGAAACAAAAGGAAGAACTGAGACCTGCTATAAGCTTGGAGGATCTATCTGCTTGGGCAAAAGACAAACTTGCACCATACAAGGTATTACTGACCATCATTCACTTTTTCTCTTCCTCTGGAGTTTTTATTATCAGTCCTCTTCAGTTATCAAGTTATAAACATTCTGTTCTCATGAATAATAACTTCCAAATCATCATCACATTTTTCAAACACCACAACTATATTCTCAAATGAGCACTACAAATAACTGCATTACATTTTTCCAGATACCGGCACGACTGCTTCTGTGGGATTCACTACCTCGGAATGCGATGGGAAAGGCAAGTTACTTTTACATTTCCTTATTTGCTAAGCTACAAAAGCATTGTTTATTTATTTGTATTTACATCGCATAAACTTGTAAGGTGTACTTACATTGCACATCTGATTGCAGGTGAATAAAAAAGAGTTGAAGAAAACTCTGGCTTCTGATTCATAGACTTGATTGCAGAACAGAAAGAAAGGAATTAAGAAGCTATGGCACACACAACATGAAGTTCTGGAAACTAAAGTTCGAATTCATCGTAGGAAGTATCCTCGTCATGCGGTTGTGGAACGTGACTCATGAATGTCTGCTAGGGTAGTCTAGATAAAATGATTATGATGCAGTGAGTTGAGGGAAATCAATTGTTGAAGCTCTTTGCAGCTAATCCACAATTTTTTTTCTGTATAGATTTCTGAATAAAGAATAAACTTAGAATCAGTATGTAAAGACGAAGTTAAAAATATCTAATTGACCTCATCTCATTTAAAGCTAGATCCTTTGAATCAGCCTTTGAATTAGTTACAATGTTTAAACTTAAAGCTTGCATATTTTGGACTCTCCTTCTCTCCTTCTCTCTTTGGTTTCTGTTCTGAGCTTTTGCCCCCATCTCACCCAAATCATAATAAGATACATCAATTTCCATGAGAATTGACAAAAGATTTGGGTTGCAAAACATTCTTCATATGACTAAGATATCGTTATTACCATGTTACCATGTTACCTATCCGGACATAGAAAACAATGTTCTTACCCACGTAAGCACCTTGAACATTTTAAAGATTTGATTTCATAAATTTTGTATTGTCCATCTCTTCTCCAAATTAACTTGATGAAGATAATATTTTCCCGCATTGATTGTGTAATCACTACTATAAAGCTGTAAATAGGGCCACAATTGATATTAGACTAGTAATGATAACAAAAGTCAGAGTGTACCCGTGGCCAAAATAAGCCACGAATAAGGCATAAATCACGTCATTGTATTTCTTACGTGGTGTTGCTCATAAAGCTCTTTAACAATACGAAAATAATTCATTTTTATTTCCCAGCTGTGGCTAACATGCCAACTTCTTTTTTAAGGAAAAAAAAAAGTAATAATAAAAATAAATACAAGTACCAAGAAATAATTAATTTCTTTTAAAATCACTTTTTTGTACAACTTTTGAATATATACATCACAAAAACAATATGTACGTAGTTTACTGATTTGCAATACAGCGCACATACTTTACAACCAAATATTTCATAAAAATACCATCTCAAAATTCCCCTAGATCTGCATCATCTTCCCATTACAAAAAGAATTGAATTGAATTGAAGTGATTGTTTTCGCTTTCTGTCTTACATTTAAAGTGAAACGACACCGTATAGATGGACGAAGATGAGGCTGTTTTGGTAAAATCAAGTTGAATTAACTTTTGCTGGCAGTTGAAGAAAGGTTGACCGGCCCGAGATTTCAAATTCCTGTAAGACTCTGACTGCTGAGCTTAATCTTTAAGAAGGAAGAAGAAGAAGAAGAAGAAGGAATACGGCGACGTTTTGGATCGAGTGGGGGCGAAGAGGAGCTTAACATAATGGTGAAGGTGATAACAGTTGAAGAAGAAGAAGAGAAAAGAGAGAGAATATAGAAAAGAGCTGTGTATATTTTCCTTAATGAGAAAGAGCGTACAGTGCTTTACTTTATAACAGCCTAACCACTAGATTAGGATAACAACCAATAACAATCTTACACTTGGCACACTATACTAAACTCTTAACTAACAGGGATGTGCTATTCTCACTATCATCCCCCCTCAAGATCAAGTTAGGGTGGCCTAAGCTTGAGATTGCTGCAGTGAAAGTCAAAGGAAGGAGAGCAGAGGCCCTTGGTAAGAATATCTGCAACTTGAAGGGAAGAAGGAACATGCTGCAAGTGCAGCTGACCACCAGTAACCTTTTCTCGAACAAAATGGCAGTCAACTTCTATATGTTTGACGCGAGAGTGAAGGACTGGATTGATGGAAAGTGCCATGGCAGACAGATTGTCACATAAGAGTAAAGGAGGGGAGGACATAGGAAAATGCACATCGCAAAGAAGCTGTTGAAGCCAAGAGAGTTCAGCTGCAGTTGTTGCCATCGCCCTATATTCCGCCTCAGTAGAGGAACGAGATACAGCATGCTGTTTCTTAGATGCCCAAGAAATAGGATTGGAGCCTAGAAACACAACAAAGCCAGAGGTGGAACGACGATCATTGGGATCACCAGCCCAATCAGCGTCAGTGTAAGCCTTCAAATTGAGAGAACCAGGAGAGAATAGGAGACCATAGTCCATAGTGCCCTTAAGATATCGCAGAATGCGTTTAACAGCAAGATAATGTGATTCCAAAGGAGTAGTCATGAATTGACAGACTTGATTAACACTAAAGGAAATGTCAGGTCTTGTAAATGTAAGGTATTGCAGAGCACCAACCAAACTGCGATAATGTGATGGATCAGAAAAGAGGAGGCTACCATCCTTAAGAAGCTTATGATTGGGATGACAGGGTGTGATACAAGGCTTGCAATCCAACATTTGTGCTTTACTCAAAATATCTGTAATGTACTTAGACTGATTAACAAAGATACCACCTGACTGATACTGAATCTGCAGCCCCAGAAAATAATGAAGATCTCCCAAATCTTTCATATCAAACTCCTGAGCAAGCTGAGAAATGACCTCCTTAATAGAGCTCATAGAATTCCCAGTAATGATAATGTCATCAACATATAAGAGAAGCAGAACCAAAGAATCACCCATGGATCGAATAAACAAAGAAGGATCAGCAGCAGAAACTTTAAAATCCAGAGACGGAAGAAATTTAGTAAATCGATCATTCCAAGCACGAGGCGCTTGCTTTAAACCATACAAGGATTTAACCAATTTACAGACATGAGTAGGAGACTTAGAATCAATAAACCCCTTAGGTTGAGTCATATATACCTCTTCATGGAGAATGCCATGTAAAAAGGCATTCTTGACATCCAATTGCTTGAGTTTCCAACCAAAATGAGCAGCTAGAGCAAGAACAAGCCGAACTGTTGTTGGCTTAACCACAGGGCTAAACGTCTCGGAATAGTCAATACCAGCCTCTTGAGAGAAACCTTTGGCAACTAACCGTGCTTTGTAACGAGCCACTGAACCATCAGAATTATTTTTAATGCGATATACCCATTTGCAGTCCACCAAATTTTTATCAGGAGGTAAAGGGACAAGAGTCCAAGTCCCTTGAGAGTGGAGAGCATCTATTTCTTCCTGCATAGCAGTCTGCCACTGGGAACACTTAGCAGCAGAGGCATATGTAGTAGGTTCAACATCAGGCATAGAAAGAGAAGACTGTTGAGACGGGGCACACAATAAAGCTCGTCGCTTGAAAATACCACTTTTGCTTCTAGTCCGCATAGGATGAATATTCTGAGGAGCAACAGGCAAGACTGCCTGTAAATCCAGGGATTGAGATGAGGAAACAAATAGAGGTAAAGACATAGATGGAGAGGCAGCAACAACAGCTGCACTACTCAGAATAGGAGGAGAAACAGAAGAGGATGCCACAGAGGATGAGGAACCTGACTGAGGAATGAGATGAAGTGAAAAATCATGGGGTGGAAAAGAAAAGGAACCACCAGAAACCGGAGCAGGAGAAACGGTAGGTGGAGACAACGAAGAGACAGACATGGATGCCAGTAATAAAGTGCCGGGAAAAATAGTCTCATCAAAAAGAACATGTCTAGAAACAAGCAATTTCTTGGCCACGGGATCAAAACAAATATAACCTTTGTAATTAGAAGCATATCCCAAAAAAATGCATTGAGTGGTCTTGGATTGTAACTTATTGGTAACAGCATACTTCAAAGAAGGATAACAGGCACATCCAAAAATTCGGAGATGAGAGAGATCTGGCGGTGTCTTGAACAACGCCTCAAAAGGAGAGGAGTTGGCAAGATATGAGCATGGCATTCTGTTGATAAGATAGATAGCAATGGCACAGGCATGAAACCAATAGAGATTAGGTAAAGCAGCAGTTTGTAACAAAGTAACAGCAGTAGTAACTAAATGTCTATGCTTCCTCTCAGCCAGACCATTCTGCTCTGGTGTATGTGGACAAGATCTATGATGTATCATACCTTTAGAACTCAAGAATTGCTGAAAAAGTGAGCTAATATATTCACCACCACCATCACTTTGAAGAATCTTAATATGAACACCAAACTGAGTGGACACAAAGGCATGAAAGTGAACAAATGTAGAATAAACTTCTGATTTGTATTTTAAAGGAAATAGCCAAGTATACCGAGTACATTCATCAATGAACGTTTCATAATACCTATAGCCCTCAAGAGAAACAGTAGGAGCTGGTCCCCAAACATCAGAGTGTATGACTTCAAAGGGGGTATGAGATTTTGACAGGACAGGGGAAAAAGGTAACTTGGTAAATTTGCCTTTCAGACAGGCTTGACATACATGACTGTCTATATCTCTGGAAAAAGAAATGTGAGATTTTGCCAAAGCTAAACTAGTGATAGAATTGGAAGGGTGACCTAATCTGCAATGCCACAAGTCAGAGGTGACTTTATTCCCAAGAAAAGCAGCTTTAGTTGTAGAACTTGCAGAAGAGAGAGCAGGCAGAATATAGAGTCCATTATTGCTGAGTCCTCGAAATAGGGTCTTGCCCGTGATCTTGTCCTGTATACACCAAGAGGAATCATCAAGAATACATCGACACTTGTTTTCCTTGCAGAGCTGATTAAGAGATAACAAGTTAGCAGATATCTGTGGAACATGTAAGACAGAATTCAATGCAAAAGAATGTGTATGAGTAATAAGAGACGATTTTCCAATATGGGCGATGTGTAGACCTGCCCCATTTGCAGTTGCAATGGTCTCATTAGTGGGATATGGAGCAGCCACAGAGATATTAGAGATATCGGCTGTCATATGGTTGGTTGCACCGGAGTCAGCAATCCAATATTCTTGCTGAGGCATAGAAGGATGAACCTGAGCAGTCATAGCAGTGATGCCTTGGGAGGAAGAACCTGGATAAGAAGGACTATCTCTATAGAAGCAAGTAGCAGCAATGTGATTTGTTTTCCCACAGATTTGGCAAGGATCCACTTCAAGAGGTTGAAACTGAGGAGTAGTAGATCGATGGATGCAAGTGGCTGCAATATGACCCTTCTTGTTACAAATCTGACAAGTGGGAACACCATTGTATGAAGGAAAGGGAGGTCTACCCAGAATTCCAGTAGAGGAATTTGAGAAAGAATTCCGAGGAGGAAATCGAGGACCTTGATCATAAAACAACTTCCCTCTACCCTTAGGCCTTGGATTATGAGACCGATACCCTTGTTGAGAGGAATAGCCTTGAGAAGAATGAAATCCGTGAGACCCTTGAGGAGGATAGGATTGTTGAAACTGAGAAGGTGCCAAATGGGGGTAAGCACCAACAGATGCTTGTGATCCAATAGAAGATGAAGCCATACTAGAGGTAGAACTTGAAATTGGGGTAGCAGCCATGGCAGTCAACAGTGGAACTTGACGTGCAGTCTCTTCAAGGGTAGCTTCCTCAGCCTTGAGTTGGGAGCGACAATCTTTCAGAGAAACCACCTTCTTTTTGCTTCGAATAACAGCTTTGACAGTATTATACTCAGAAGGAAGACCTTTTAAGGCAAGAATTACAATGTCTTCATCAGAAATATCAACCCCAACTGTAGAAAGTTGGTCTTTTGCATCTTTAATCCTCTGGAAATACAGATCAATCGACTCAGACCCTTTCTTGATATTCTGTAAATTAGTTTTCATCTGAAAAATACTTGCTCTAGAGACATCAGCAAAACGCTCTTTGAGACTAGTCCACATATCTGTAGCACTCTGACTCCCAATAATGCAAGAAATTGCAGAAGCAGAGAGAGTAGCAGCAATCAAAGCCATTAACGCTTTATCATGAATCTTCCATACCTTGTAGGCATCAGAGACAATTCTTGTGGCAGAATCAGAAGAAGAATCAACAAATTGAGGGGGACATGGAGCAGAACCATCAAGAAACCCCATAATGCCATTGCCTTCAAGAAGTAAACCCATTTGGAAATTCCAGGTGACGAAATTAGAATCATCAAGCTTCACAGTTACTGTGTTTCCTACGCTTGGAATCAATGAAGAAATCGGCGATTGTGTAAGAGAAAGCTGAGCTGCAGTAACCATTGTGAAAATATCGAAGAGAAGAGAGGAATTGGGATTTTAGGGTTGCAGAAAAATGACAAAGAAGAAATTAGCAGAACAACGATGCGATTTGTAGAGAGAAAGAAATATTGTGCAGCGGAAAAAGAATCAGGAGCAATACGAATCGGCGTCAGCCATGAATGGCTCTGATACCATGATAACAGTTGAAGAAGAAGAAGAGAAAATAGAGAGAATATAGAAAAGAGCTGTGTATATTTTCCTTAATGAGAAAGAGCGTACAGTGCTTTACTTTATAACAGCCTAACCACTAGATTAGGATAACAACCAATAACAATCTTACACTTGGCACACTATACTAAACTCTTAACTAACAGGGATGTGCTATTCTCACTATCAGAAGGGACTTCAACAACAAGGGCAAAACCTGCCACTGGATTTGACCCAAGTCATTGATCAGCTGGAGCGCCACTGCTTGGCACCCGATGGTTCTCTCGTCTCCAAATTGTTGGCGAGTAGAATATATCCTATTCTATTTGGGTTTTATTTATTTTTCCTTTTGTATAGATATTATGTAATTAGGATTCCACTTATTTCCTAATTAAATCCTACTAGGGTTTGTAACCTGTATTATAAATACCTCCTTTCGGAGAATGAAATATATCTGAAAATATTCTACCCATATTGTTTGACTTGGTATCAGAGCCAGGTTTCTGGTGACCTGTGTGTGTTGTGCCCACCCGTGTTCTACTGTGTGCCCTAATTTCTTTTAGGGTTCTTGTGTCTGTGCCTTTGCCGTGTTCCGCTGTGTGCTCTGTCGTGTTTGTGCCTCTACTGTGTTCGTGCATCTGCCTCTACTGTGTTTGTGCCTTGTGCTTTGTCGTGTTCGTGCCTTTACTGCGTGCCTATACTGTGTTCGTGCATCTACCTGTACTGTGTTTGTGCCTCTGTTGTCTTCGTGCATCTGCCATATTTGTGTCTGTGTTGTGATCTATTGTATACCCTGCGTGATTTGTTGAGTTTCTGCTACAATCATGGGTGATAATTCCATTGTTGGTGCTGCTGCTGCTTCTGCAAATTTGCGTGTTTCTGACTCTATTCCAGGTACTAGCTCTAATACTTGGATAATTGACACTGGTGCTTCTGATCATATGACTTATAATGCTAAATTTTTTGATGAGTTGTCTAGTAACACCCGTGACCCATACATAACTAGTGCTAATGGTTTGCCTTCTCCAATTACTGGCGAGGGCACCATTTCTCTCACCCCAACTCTGTCATTGTCTCGTGCATTATTAGTTCCCAATATCCATTGTAACTTGTTATCTGTTGGTCGCTTACTTGATACACTTAATGTTTCTGCTACTTTCTATCCTACCCATTGCTCTTTTCAGGATCTCAAGACTCACGAGGTGATTGGGCATGGTAAACGGATAGGGGGGTTGTATTATTTGACATTACCTTCTGCACCAGTTCGTGATCGTGTCGTTAATACTGTTCAACGTTGCAGTGTCAAAGACAAACAGCAAATTTGGTTATGGCATCGTCGCTTGGGACACCCATCATTTGGCTACCTTAAGCGTCTGTTTCCATCTTTATTCCGCTCCTGTGATGAGTCTAGCTTCAAATGTGAGACTTGTGTAATGGCCAAGAGTCACCGTACTATTTTTCCCTTAAGTAATAATAAAGCTGCCCTGCCTTTTGAGTTAGTCCATTCTGATGTATGGGGTCCTGCTCGTGTGACTTCAAATGGTTTCCGTTGGTTTGTTACGTTTATTGATGACTGCACTCGCTTAACATGGGTGTATTTGATGAAGAATAAACATGATGTTGCCTCTATTCTCCCTGATTTTTGTGCCATGGTGTCTACTCAGTTTCATGCTCATGTTAAAGTTTTTCGGACCGATAATGGCGGTGAATATGTGAATCATACATTGAATCAGTTTTTTCGTGATCAGGGTATCATTCACCAAACTACCACTTCATTCACTCCTCAACAGAATGGCGTGTCTGAAAGAAAGAATCGTCAGTTACTTGAAGTTGCCCGCTCTCTTATGTTGGATATGTCTGTTCCCCATCATCTTTGGGGACATGGTGTTTTGGCCGCGGCCTACTTGATTAACCGTACTCCTAGTCTGGTTCTTGATTTCAAGACTCCACTTGATGTGTTGTGTGCTCTTACTCCTCCGGTTTCGGTCTCTAAGTTATCTCCGAAGGTGTTTGGGTGTGTTGCTTATGTTCATGTCTACTCCCATCAACGGAGTAAACTTGATCCTTGTGCTCTCCGCTGCGTCTTCATTGGTTATTCTACTACTCAGAAGGGTTATAAGTGTTATCACCCGCCTACTCAGAAGGTACATGTCACTTTGGATGTTACTTTTCATGAAGAAGTACCCTACTATGTCTCTCCCTCCTCTTCAATTCAGGGGGAGAGGGGGAGTGAATTGAAGAGTTTCGGAGTGGAAAATATGGAAGTTTTTGGACTTGAAGAAGGAATTTCTGGAGAACAGGAAGCGACCGGTCGCAGGGAAGACGCGATCGGTCGCCAACGACTCTGTGATGAAAACGACCGGTCGCATATAGAAAGCGACTGGTCGCTCGCGTCGACGAGCGACAACAATACCGATACGAGTGACGCGACTGGTCGCGAGGAAAGCCACGACCGGTCGCCAGACGAAATTGTTGGTGTTTTTGAGCCTCTCTCAGAAGGACATAACAGTGATATTGGCGACTCTCGTACAGATGAAATTGATAATAGACCCCCCTCTGCCCTGCCATTGCCTCAATCAAGTTGTGATAATGAGGTACTTTCTAGTGATGTGCCTACCTATTCTTTTCCCCCACGTACTACCCGTGGGAAACCTAAAGTGCAATATTCTCCTGATATACATGCCAAGTCTAAATATCCCATTAACCATTATATGTCAACTCATCGTTTATCTAAGTCATATGCATCATATTTGTGTCAATTATCTAGTGTATGTGTGCCAACTAAGTTGCAGGATGCTCTATCTGATCAAAATTGGGTAGATGCAATGTATGTTGAGATGGAAGCCTTGAACAAGAATGCTACTTGGGAGTTAGTTCCTTTACCAAAAGGAAAAAAGGCAGTTGGGTACAGATGGGTGTTTACTTTGAAGCACAAGGCTGATGGTTCCATTGACCGTTACAAGGCAAGATTGGTAGCAAAAGGGTATACTCAGACATATGGAGTGGATTACACAGAGACTTTTGCTCAAGTAGCTAAGCTCAACACTGTATGCGTACTCTTATCCTTAGCTGCTAACCGTGACTGGCCGCTGCTACAATTTGATGTCAAAAATGCATTCCTCCATGGTGACCTCAAGGAAGAAATATATATGGATCCTCCGCCGGGTATCCCTGTGACTTCTAAGGAGGGTGTGGTGTGCAAGCTACGAAAATCCTTGTATGGATTAAAGCAGTCTCCAAGAGCGTGGTTTGGAAGATTTGCTGCATCCATGAAGAAGTTTGGGTATGTGCAAAGTAACTCTGATCATACTTTGTTTCTGAAGCGTCATAAAGGTAAATTGACGGCTTTAATTATTTATGTTGATGATATGATTGTGACTGGAGATGATCATGTAGAGATACAGAGTCTTCAGAAGTATCTGGCTTCTGAGTTCGAGATGAAATCATTGGGTGATTTAAAGTATTTTCTTGGGATTGAAGTTGCCAGATCTAAACATGGTATTTTTCTATCCCAAAGAAAGTATGTTTTGGATTTACTTGCAGAAACTGGAATGTTGGATTGTAAACCAATTGATACCCCTAGTGAGCAGAATCATAAGTTGGGGATATATCCCGATCAAGTTCCGACTGATAAAGAACGTTATCAACGACTTGTGGGGAAATTGATTTATTTAGCTCATACCCGTCCGGATATTGTGTATGCTGTAAATATAGTGAGTCAGTTTATGCACTCTCCTAGTGTGGATCATATGGGGGCTGTGACTCGTATTTTAAGGTATCTGAAAGTAACTCCTGGCAAGGGGTTAATTTTCTCCAAGTATGGCCATACGAATGTAGAAGGGTATACAGATGCTGATTGGGCAGGTTCAGCCACAGATAGGCGTTCGACATCTGGGTATTTTATGTTTGTGGGTGGCAATCTTGTTACGTGGAGGAGCAAAAAACAAAAGGTGGTGTCTAGATCTAGTGCTGAGGCCGAGTATCGGGGAATGGCCCATGGTGTATCTGAGTTACTATGGTTGAGGAGATTGTTGAAAGACCTTGGTTTTGGGCCTAATAAATCCATGGATTTATATTGTGACAATACGGTTGCGATTGCAATTGCTCATAATCCTGTACAACATGACCGTACAAAACATGTGGAGGTTGATCGAAATTTCATTAAAGAAAAGTTGGATGTGGAGATTGTGTCCTTCCCCTTCATCCGTTCAGAGTATCAGTTAGCTGATGTTCTTACGAAAGCTGTTTCTACAAGTATCTTTCTCAACTCGCTTGACAAGTTGGGCATGCATGACGTCTTTGCTCCAACTTGAGGGGGAGTGTTGGCGAGTAGAATATATCCTATTCTATTTGGGTTTTATTTATTTTTCCTTTTGTATAGATATTATGTAATTAGGATTCCACTTATTTCCTAATTAAATCCTACTAGGGTTTGTAACCTGTATTATAAATACCTCCTTTCGGAGAATGAAATATATCTGAAAATATTCTACCCATATTGTTTGACTCAAATCAGCCTACTTCGACCTCCAACTCGTACTCTCTCTCTCTCTCTCTCTCTCTCTCTACATTTCCCTGCCTTGTTTGGTTGCTTAAAAAAGGTGCTCTACAAACTATAAAATGCAATCTATGAATTAAACAATCTGAGCATTTTCTTTACAATGCCTTTGATTTCTTAAAGTTATTTAATTCTGGTGCAGGCAAGGGAGGAAATGTCCAGAGAAAGATTGCGTTACTTGGAAGCCATGGTAGTTCTGCTTATTTTTTTGAGTTTGTGTTGATTGAACTAGTTGTTCTAATTTGGCAAGGATTTTGTAATGTGTGTGTGTGTGAATGGTGGGTTTGGATTCTGGTGTAGGCAATTTATGGCGAGGCAATTGCAATGGTGGAAGAGTATCAACAAGCAGTTTCGGTGGCTAATCTTGGAGGAATTCGAGATGTTCAGGGTTTATATCTGCAATCGGACTTGAAGAATCCTCCTCAGGTTTCAATGTGCCACAATCTCTGATTTTTGTTTTGTTTTTTTTTTTTTTTTGGAAGTTATTGATTTGGAAATGCATTTTACATCAAGGGTTGTCGAGTCATGATTTGGCATGAAATAGGAGAGACATCCATATCTTTAAGGTAAATAGCTTGTAAGTTGGTGGGAAAGCACAGGGTGCCTGTGGTTTCCTGGTATGGGAGTTGAATGATTCCCTTCTCCTTGTTACAATTGAAGTACAAAACAAGAGGAAAAAAAATGTCTTCCTTTGAGTTAATATGAAATGGAACCAGTTCAGAATTAGTATTCCCTCAAAGAATGTTCATTTTTTATTTAACCATGATCTTAACAGAGATGCACTATGATAGACTTGTATGTTAATTCATCTTCAAAAGACAACAGGCTAATTCAATCTTCATGGGATGCTCAAATGTACCATGAGTATTCTATTCTTCACATCAAGTCTAAAACGGATGAGAATGTGATTTTCATGTTTATATCAGTTGTACGAGACATTGGAGCATCGCATGATTGTTGCGGAAGCAGCTCAAAGATTGAGGCTTCCTCTTATCTCCAAAGATGGTGAAATTCATGAGGAAGAAATTGAAAAATGCAGTACGATGTCACGCAGTTCCCTTGACAGTACCAGTACCAGCGTTACAATCAGCTCAAGTTCCAACTCAACCAATTTTAATACTGCTACTAGCACCAGTAGTGCAGCAAACAACAATCTTTCTCTTAGTGCTACTGATGCTGTGGAATCTGGAGTTGGTGATGTTCCGAATCGCTTTCTTGGAATTACACCTGCATATTTATGGCAAACACAGCTCCAGCAAACACCATTGTCAATGGTACAATGTCCATTATGGTTCTGGCAACAGTTCACTTTGTCTTTTATTTTCCAATTATTTATTAATGTTTTTTTCCACATTCAAACGTATATTTTCTTTATAGAATCTGTTACTTTACTGTATATGATCCCTTAACATGAAGATCTAACTTTGGTGAAGCTGCTCCTTACATTTCTGATGCTTCAACTGCAGGACATGACAGAATATCAGTTGTGTCTTTCTCGGGAGATTGAAGTCCGTTTGGTAGCTAAATGTGATAAATTAGCTGATGCCTTTATAATGGATGACAATGGTATCTCTCTCTCTATCTCTCTCCATCCATATACACTAGACATGCACTTTTAAAGTTGATGATGCAATATGTACATGACACATGTTTACCCATGCATAATGATAATTATTAAAGGTGTAACTAATTCCAATGCTTTGCAGACTCGTCATCTGGGCATCAGAATTCAAGTTCTTGCCTTCCAGAAAGGTTTGAGTTACTCTTTTGATGCAATTTTCGTTGTATGAGAATTCCCTTTTACATTGAGTAAGATGCTTTTTATGGATTGTTGGCAATCTTAATTCCAATGCTTTTGGCAATCAATAAATTTCTGGAGGCACTGTTCTAAATATTTTTCTGACAGTCTGATCTATTTTTGTGACACTTTTCTCAAGACTTTATCAGGGTGAAGTTGATAATTGAGGAGATGGAAAGGGAGGAAGCAGCTCTGCGGGAAGATCTATATTCTGCGGATAGAAAATTTGCTGAATATTATAATGTATGAAAACGAAAACAAAAATAAAACAAAGTTTTATGTTCCCGCAATTTCATGCCAGGCGCATTTTGTTTGTGAGATATTTTTTTATGCCTTGGTTTTTTTGTTGTTGCAAAACTAGGTCCTAGAGCAGATACTGGGAGTGCTCATCAAACTGGTCAGAGATTTGAAGTTGCAACATCAACATAAATATGTAAGCTTCTAATATCTGGGAAGGTTAATATTTTTTCAATGTTGTTGAGGGTTAATATGAGGGAGCCTCAAAGGTTCTATATTATTCTGTTTTCAATGTTGTTGAGGATTCTTGAACCTTTTATTAATAATGAATGATTTATAGGACGGACTGCAAAAAACATGGCTTTGCAAGAGGTGTGAGACAATGAGTGCAAAATTGAGGTCCGTTACATGGTTTTCTGTATTATAAATTTATAATTTTGTATTTCTGGCTTCAATGTTTCTTAATGTCTCACTTTCCATATGTTTATGAATTTTTTGTTTGTGATGCATCTTATGCAAGAAGACAAAGTTCACCACTCAGCACTGACTATATATATATATTTTTTATATTTTGTGATCAAATCAATTAATGGATTGTATGTAATGAGTATAATATGCTCCATTGTATTTCAGGGTTCTGGAGCATGTTCTCCTTCTTGAAACTTATACTAAGGAGTCAATACATAAAATAAGGTAGCTTTGATGACTTTGAAAGTATGTGCAGCTTACTAATTCCAGGGTTTTAACAATTTTATAACTCATTTCTAGGAAGTATCTCCTTGAAGCTACAGATGAAGCTTCAATCGCATATAATAAAGCGGTATGATATTCTACTTCTTATTTTTCTTCCCTTTTCTAAGTGGTTTCCGATCATTGGTTGCCTTCATTTGCGTGTGCCCCAAAACAGACATTTTAGCCACATCATAGCCTTCTAGCTATTTGCCTTGGTTTCCTGTAAGTCATTATTGTTTTAAATCCTAATCTGCTATCTGTCAAGTTGTAAACTGCTTCAAACTTATTCGCTAGTAGATTTTTTGGGTTTTCTTAAGGAATTTTGATGAGATAAGGAAGTTTCTCAATCTGCTTTTATTGCTATATCACTTGTTACTGGTTATTTGTCATTGTAGATATTGTGAAGATGGGTCGTAAATACTTAATGGTCTGCACTATAATCAATGGGCCCATTTACAAAGCTGATGATAATTATAGAAAATGCTTCAGCTGCTAATAAATAGTTAAGATATGCTGAGCCAACTTTACTTTGACAACATGCATACTACTTAACCATGTCACCCTTCTGCATCTCTCCCGCTGGTTTTCTTTATTTACAAAAGTCATCTTTCTTAACAGGTTACACGTCTTAGAGAATATCAGGGTGTTGATCCTCACTTTGATTCAATTGCAAGGCAGTACCATGATATTATAAAGGTAATAACAGTGCTTACTGTAGTACATTTCTCAGTTCTCATGCTAATCTCTAATATCAACATCCCCTTACAGAAATTGGAAAATATGCAATGGACAATTGACCAAATTGAAATGGACCTGACACACCCAGATCACGTAAATGCATAGAACCTGCTGTATCTTGTTTGGTCTTGTTTTCTGAGTCCAAGCCTCCAATTGCTTCATCACTGGCCTGTTGATTGTTTCCTAAGGGAAATGAAAAACGCCTTCTGAATAGTATCATCATGCTTATGACTTTCTTCTTTGTTTGACATTTGTGCTTATAGTTATAAGCTAGATTGGTCATAGACAGACAGCTGATTTTTGAAATGTTGTGTATACTCTGTAAATCATCATCACATTAAAAGAATTATAGGCATCTCGCCACGTTTTATGACCTCAGAAGCAATTTTAGTTTTGTGGCATGT
Organism: Prunus avium; assembly: GCF_965620075.1. Classification (NCBI taxonomy): domain Eukaryota; kingdom Viridiplantae; phylum Streptophyta; class Magnoliopsida; order Rosales; family Rosaceae; genus Prunus; species Prunus avium. Next base: position 5,512,315 of record NC_142286.1, read on the forward strand.
GTACGATTACTACTCTACCTTAATTTGTTAGTTGGTGCAACAAGGTCCGAGTCCTTTTTGTGTGGTATAAACTTTCTGAGCTCAAAGGTGGGAGAGGAAGGTTTCTATTTTTATAGGCAACCACGCCGACTTGTGCCAACCCAGTGAACAAGCTCTTGTTAGGGTTGTGCTTGATGTACATGGAAAGTGCAAGGAAAAAGAAGATGGGAGAGAGGAACACGAGAGCCACCCAAACTCCGAAACTGACTTTCCATCCCAGATGATCTTGAATGTATACTATACGAGACCCGTCAAGGCAGCTGAAGAAGCTTTCCGAGGGTAAAATATATTGTTGAACGTTAGTTTGATCAATGTTTGTAGGTATATATATCATATGATTAATGGAGTCATGTTTGGTATCCAAGGGTGAATATATATAATGGCATACAAAACCCACAAATATGGAAAATAATTAATGATGTAAACAAGAACAACAAAACAATGATATTGATATGGTTTGGAAAAACCAAAGTATATATATATATATATATAGAGAGAGAGAGAGAGAGAGAGAGAGAGAGCAGAGTTTCAACTGTTGTATTAACTTATCGTAGTACAATTCTCTTCACAACAGTTTAGGCTAAAACAGCCATACGTATCCTTCTATTTATGAGTCATTTATTACCTTGATGTGGATTGTTTGTCGTGGTATTTATGCTGCTCTATTTAGCTTTTTAATTAGCAGAAGAAATTTCTATAAAAAAATTTAAAAAATAAATAAAAGCAGAAGAAAATTCTTTTTCTATTATTTTTCTTGTCAAATTAAAGATTAAATTTCATATGCACGTTATTCTTCTTGTCCTAGACCTACTGGTATCTCTTTTATTTTCTTCTTTTTCTGACCCCAACTAGCAATAAGTTTAGCAGTAATTTTAGCTACAATTATGATCAGTCCCATGCTAGATGGAAAGGCATGCGCTTTACAGAATCACTTTAATGAGAACCATGAAAAGACATTTGGGGTGTAGTCCGTATAGCCGCTCGGCTATACTATTTAAAAAAATATTTTAAAAAAACACGATCCCAGTAAAGCCGAGCGGCTATACGCTTTTTAAAAAAAAAATCCCGCGTATCGCCGCAAGGCTATACTATTTTTTTTAATAAAAAATCCGTCGTATAGCCACTCGGCTACTCTTTTTATTAAAAACAAAAACCGAATATAGCCGCGCGGCTATACTATTTATACGAAAAAGAGGGACCCGCTTGCGGCTAGGGCCCATTTCGCCACGTGTCAAGAATAGAAATAATCTTAGCCTCTCACATTCTTTTAGTTAGTAAAATACGAAACGAGAAAAATATGAATAAAATACGTACGTGTTATATTCGGCAATATTTTGGCAAATTACAACTAATAAGTTCGGCCACTTTATAATATTTTAATATGATTTATTTCATTTTTATTTTTATTTTTTTGTGTGTAAGACCATGAGAGCTGTAATTTTGCAATCTGAGAAGTTAAGCATCGTCATCAAGCAAGCACCCTTAAGGAATGAACTCACTTGCCGGAAGAAATTCCTCGAGGTACGCTCGGCTATACTATTTATAAAAAAATGACCCTAGTAAAGCAACACAGCTATACTCTTTAAAAAAATAAAAAATATCCCGAGGCGGCTATACTCTTTATATATATATAAAGTTTCAGTCTACAAGAAAAACATGATGGAAAAAGTTTCAGTAGGACAAGTGAAGCGTACTATATAGTCAAATGAAGATAGAGATATGGTTTATTTATTTATTTTGGCTGGGCAGATAGAGATAGGATTTCAACATTTTTTTTGGGCTGAGATAAACATATCTTAGCTATTTATCTTCTTTGAAAATATTGGGTTGGGCATTAGCGCACCTGTGGGTAGAATTGCCCTTGGTGGGTTGGAGGTAGCTCAAGGTCAAAATCTCTTCTCCCATTATATGATGGGAAAACTAGAAGCTATTACTGTAAGTTTAGTTTCGTTTTAACACGCTTAAAGTCCAATTATATCCTTACAATAAAATTAACATAACAAAAAAAATGAAACCAAACCGGCATTATCGCACCGCCACTCCACTAATCAACTAACTTTGATGTGCTTCCAGACTAGCTTTGCCATCAATCGGGCTTCGCCTTTATCTTTAGCCTTTGATAAGATTATATCAACACACCACATATTAGTAAAGTCGTCACATAATAATTTTTCGTTTCAAAATCTTTTTGTATCGGGAAAATGTGCCATATATAATCAACAAAATTATACAACTATAGAGGGATAAATTGGCCATTGACCCAAAAAAAGAGAAAGGACAAATTGGTATGGCCCATCAGTCAAACAAACAAGGTATAGGCCACAAACTCGAATATGGGTAAGACTCATATCTATTTTGGGCCGCACAAATCCTGTCCGACATATTTTAAACCTTGGGCCTTATGTCTGGCTTCAGCTTTCAAAAAAACGACAACGTGAGTGCGTGACCTAAATAGCCAGCGGATTACTATCCCAAATAATCGACGTCGCGCTGAAAGCAACATAGTCATTATTAGCGTCGTCCAGATAACTCTCTCTTCATCCTCGCGCTGAGTATAACATAGCGGCTATACTATTTTTTTAAGAAAAAGGACCTAACTGGCGCTAGCGCACATTTTGCCACACGTCACAATAGTATAGCCGCGCGGCTATACTTTTTTAGAATAATAAAAAATGTAGTATTAGCGTTGATCGGTGCATATTTATATATCATTTTGTACCCTTCTAGCTTATGATTTGGTTATGTTATTGAGTTAAACTTGTGCTTTTAATCCCTTTTTTGTTTATGATTCAGTTCATTGGGCCTTAGGTAGCAATGATGGCTTTAGATAGGAAAAGATGCAAAATGGTGCAAAAACGAGCAGACTGAGTTAGCAATTCGTTTCGGCCTTAACTTCCTCCTCCCAAATTGTATTGGCCCAATTAATATGTGGTTGGAAAGAAGAGATTCTGAACAGCAAAATGGACTGCTAAAACGTATCAATTGATGAATCCAAGCCCAATCCGTGGGCCCATCAAAATGCACACCATACATTCCAGTCTATTTTCGGCAGTCAACTTACAAGGCCCAAAAAGTATACTTTTACTGCTCATATGGGAATACATTCTTCATAAAGGTTGTTCCAATGGGTGTCTATTATGACATATCCAAATTTGAGCCTCATTGGATATATATTGAAACCTCAGGCCTTCCTACACCAAGCCTGGTGCAGAAGAATCGTTTTTTACAGCAATGGTGAAGAAAACCCACATGGGTTGGCAGCAAAAGGCAGCCACAATTGAACACCTTTGAAATCCCATGTGAAGAAAGCTTGAGGTGCAGCAAAAGAAGTATGGGATGGAATTGATTCCAACCACACTAACATAGACAAGATGATGTGGGAGTTATGAGTTGTATTAAATAAGGAATGGTGGTGTTGGAATTCATCATGTTGTTCCTCCCTCTTAGCCCTATAAATAGAGAAGTCTTCAAGCTTCAAAACACACCCCAAGGGGGGAGCTCTCAAACACTTCTCTAGAGCTCCCTTCCCTTATCTTCCTCAAATTCTCTTAGTTTCTTTAATGTTCTCTTAGTTGTAATTTATTTTTCTTGTAATGTACATTCTTTCTTAAGTATTTAAGTTTAATTAGTTTCCAAGTTTCAATTATGGTTTTTGTTCTTATTCATTATGCTTATAAGTTAATATGCTAGTTTGAATGATTGATCATCATTTAGGCTTGCATGTTAGCTATCTTGGTTTGAATTAAGAGTAGACACCATGCTTTAATTCGAATTGAACTATGAATAGGAAGAGTATGTATGGACATTCGACAACAGAGATTAGATACATGCTTGGTTGTTTAAATTGTTCTTCTATGCTTAATGGGTTCCTAATGCTTAATTTTAGGTTAGACAACAAATGATCAAATTAGGGAATTAGGAACACAAGGTTATGACCAAACACCATGGCTTAATCATACTTTAGCTAGAATCAATCCGTTAATCTAATTAAACTTGGGAACTTATTTGCTTGAGTTATTTCCTTTTTTCTTGTTTTATTTATTTTCTTTTTCATTTCTGTTTTGTGTAGGGGAAATGAATTGGATCATTCAATCACCAATCCTCGTGGGATCGACCTCGCACTTACATATGCTATACTACCAAACGGCTCGTGCACTTGCGAGTATCACAAGTTGAGGATGCAGCTGAATCCATGTTGGTGCAGCTGAATCGACGCAACAAGCGTCGTCCAGATAACTCTCTCTCTTCTTCCTCGTGCCAAGTCTGAGCCTTTTTAGCTGTGTTTCCAGACATGGGGAAGAAGATGAAGAAGCCAGGAAAAGGCAAAGAGAAAGCAGCGAAAGCCGAGGAAAAGAGAGCTCGCAGAGAGACTAGAAGCTCTCACCTAAGGATGACATCGATGCCATTTTGGTAATTTCATACTCGAACTATGCATATATATATATATATATATATATATATATATATATATATATATATATATATATATATATATTAGAGTTATGGATCATTTGAGAACAGCTGAAATAGTTTGTGGGAGTTTTAAACAGTGTTGGAAAAATGGGCCTAGGCAGCCGCCTAGGCGCTCGGGGGCCCATTTTTTGCAATCGTTGTCTGTGATTCCCATATGAATCTCATTTTGTGCTTGTTAATTAGAGTTATGGATCATTTGAGAACAGCTGAAATAGTTTGTGGGAGTTTTAAACAGTGTTGGAAAAATCTGCCTAGGCGGCTGATTTTTCGCAATCGTTGTATGTGATTCCCAGATGTATGTCATTTTGTGCTTGTTAATTAGAGTTACGGATCATTTGAGAACAACTGAAATAGTTTGTAGGAGTTTTAAATAGTGTTGGAAAAATTGGCCTAGGCGGCGCCTAGGCACTGGCGGCCGATTTTTTGCAATCATTGTCTGTGATTCCCACCCAAGATTCCTTTTTTGTTATTGTTTTGAAGATTCTGCTCCCTATTTTCTATCTGATAGTTTATTTGCACCAAAGGTATGATGATTGTGGAAATTCAGAATTCCCATCTAGATTCATTGCAAGAATTTCCTAAACTGTATGTATTTTGCAAAATTTCCAAAATTTAAGGCTTTAATAATATATGTTATTTCCAAAATTTCCAACAGACCATATGGCACTATCATGGAGGGTGTCAAGTTGGGAGGGTTGTTGATAAAGGATATAGAGTTCTTGGTATTGATTCTCTGAGGGTTATTGATGGTTCAACGTTTTATCACACCTCTGGCGCTAATCCTCAAGCTACTGTCATGATGCTTGGAAGGCAAGTATACTTGGAAAACATATCATATATACATAATCTTCACGAAAATCATATACTAATTGCTGCTTAAATTTTGTTAGGGCACACATTATTTGTTGGATTGGATTGGATTGCTTTTTGACTGTTGCTGGACAAGATGTGTGCAATTGTAGAATTCTTTGTTCAACTGATTGGCTTAGGAGGGAATTAAGTTCAAAGTTTAAATAGCTTTTAAATGATCTGAAAGAAAAAGAATGTCCATTGCCGGGGGTTTCATGTAAGATGTTGGTTTTATTTATTTATTTATTTTTTTGGTAAGCTGGGTGGGGACAAGCCCCCAAAGCAAAACAATTACAAAATAGAAACTAGGCGCATCTTGCAGACACCTAACAAGTCATCAATTACAGCTGGTGTGATCCAAGTAGGGGGCTCGTCCAGGTCGCAGTAGTCTAAGTCCAAGTTATAGCTCCAGTTTGCTAGTCCATCAGCAACAGAGTTTTGTTCCCTATAGATGTGGTTGAGTTCAATATTCCCAATCTGCCTCATGAGGCTAAGACAACCAGAAAGTAAACCAGCAAGGGGGTGATCCTGAGGGAAGTCAGATTTCTTCATTAGATTTATAGCTACAGAGGAGTCCATCTCAATGGTGAGATGGGAGAGTCACAGCCAATTTAATGCCAAAGAAGAGCCCCCACAGTTCCGCTTCTAACACCTAGCCAGTTCCCAAGTTTATTGCAAACCCAGCAATCCAATCACCGTTTGAGTTTCTGATGACTCCCCCAGCACCAATAGTTCCTGAGGCAGTTCTCCTAGAACCATCAATGTTCAGTTTAAACCAACCATCTCTAGGAGGTACCCAAGACAGCATAAGATGCAATTTGGGAACCTTACTGGCGGTACAGGAAGCCTTGACCCACTCAGTAGCAGCAGTAATAATAGTTTCCTTTGGCAAAGAAGGCGCATCTTCGTTCGAATTAAAAATGTGGCTATTTCTCCATTTCCAGATAAAGCAGCAGGAGAAAACAAAAACAATATTCCAAGGCAAGTTCCTATGCCACAAGGCCCTGGAGCACAAATTATTTAAAATCCAAGTTTGAAGGTTAGTGGAGAAGAAAGAGATAGTCTGGTTTGGCTCCAATAAGTAAACCCAAACCTGTTTGGCCTTTGAACAGTCTCTGAGGATGTGGGTCACAGACTCAACCGTTTCACCACAAGCCAGGCAGGCAGGATCACTTGCAAGGTGTCGTTTAACCCTCTGCTCATTAGTTAAAGTTTTTTCTTGGTAGGCCAGCCAAAAGAAATATTGCACTTTAGGGGGGATTTTCATCTTCCACAGCACCTTCCACCAGGGATTACGCCAGTCAAGACCATTGAAGAGCAAATTGTAGGCAGATTTTACAGTGAAGATCCCATCAGAAGTGCATCTCCAGATCTGGCGGTACTGAAGGGTCCCACTAAAGCTCACAGAGAGACTGATAATTTTATGGACTATAGCCTCGGGTAGAGTATTGCGAAGTTTGTCCACATCCTACCAACCATCTTTGAAGAAGCTTGATACAGTAGAGTCAACATCAGTGGGCGGTAGGACCATCTCGTGGTGCATTAAGGGTGCCTCTGAAACCCAATTATCTTTCACAGTTTCTCCTCTTCCAAGTCTCCACGTCATACCTTTCCCCAACAAATCAGCCCCAAACAGAACACTTCTCCAGGTCGAAGAACAATCCTGTCGCATCTTCAAAGAAGGCTCAAGAATGGATTGGCCTTTGAGGTACTTATTCTCGAAGATCTTGGTCCAGAGACCCTCATCTTTACAATGCAGTCTCCAGCCAATTTTAGCGAGAAGGGCTTGGTTCATATCATGGGTTCTTTTGAAACCCAAGCCTCCTTTGCTCTTAGGCCTGCAAGCGAGGTTCCATTGACACAGGTGGATCTTTTGTTTTTTATCACCACCCCCCCCCAAAAGAAATTACGGTTTAGACGATCAAGCTCCTCACAAACGCTAATAGGGAGCTTCACAGTTTGCATAGTATACACAGGGAGAGCAGAGGTGACAACCTGAATTAAAGTAGCTCTCCCTTCCAGGGACAAAAGTTTGCCTTTCCAGCCGGCTAGTCTAGCATGCACCTTGCTAATCAAACTGGCATAAGTAGATTTTTTAATTCTGGAATGTAAAAGGGGCATACCCAGGTACCTCCCTAGATTATCAGTGAGGGGAGAGCCACAAATATAACTTATCTCCTGGGCAACCTCCTTGCAGGTGTTAGGAGAGCAGAAGATTGCAGACTTATCAAAATTAACAGTTTGGCCCGAAGCATCATAGAATAACTCAATACACTTTTTCATCACTTTGGCTTGGTGAGGGTTGGCTTTAGCAAAGAGAACCAAGTCATCCGCAAAGAAAAGGTGGGAGACAGTAGGTCCAGAATTAGAACATTTAATAGGTCTCCAGCTTTTCTTGTTAATAGCCTCAAGGATTATATGGGATAATTTTTCAATACATAGAACAAAGAGATAAGGAGACAGAGGGTCTCCTTGCCTAATGCCATTGCTGGGGGAAAATGAGTCAGATAACTCACCATTGAAGCAGATTTGGTACTTAACGGAGGAAACAAAGTGCATGATTAATTTAATAATAGAGTGTGGTAGCTTCAGTTCCATCAGCACAGTTTCAAGAAACTGCCAATTCAATCTACCATAGGCTTTAGATAGGTCAATCTTCCAAGCAATAAAGCCTTTCTTCCCCTTGGAGCTTTTGAATTTATGCATCAACTCTTGGGCTATAAGGATGTTGTCAGTAATATGTCTACCAGGCACAAAGCTGACCTGGTTTGGACTAATTAGCTCAGGCAAGATGGGGCGGAGTCTAGAGACCAGAATCTTGGAGATAACTTTGTAAAGAGTGCAGCATAGACTAATAGGTCTAAATTGCAACATTGTTTGAGGGTTATCCACTTTGGGGACAAGGGTGATGAGGGTAGAGTTTAGTCCTTTAGGGATCTGAGAATCCCTGAAAGCTTGAGAAACCATATCAAAGATGTCTTGTGAGCAAGTATTCCACTAGCTTTGGAAAAAACACGCAGGGAATCCATCCACACCAGGAGCTTTAAGACCCCCAATATTAAATAAACTCTCCTTCACCTCGAGAAGGTCAATATTCTTTTGTAAAGCACATAATGCAGTATCCTCAATAGGAGGGAAAAAGATGGGAATGGTCCACATCAATAGATTTGATAGCATTGGCGTCATCCACCCAATCACCACGTTCATTTTTCAACCTTTCCAATTTATTTCGTCTTCTTCTAATAAGAGTAGTAAGATGAAATAATTTAGTATTCCTGTCCCCCTCCTGTAGCCAATGAATTCTGGATTTTTGTTGCCAAAAAGTGGCTTCCTGTTCCAAGGTATCATTAAAATCCTTAGTAAGGGAAATCTCGAGATTCCTGAGGGAATTATTAACCCCATTGCAAAGGGCCTTTTGAATCCCAGCAAGTCTACCTAAGATCCTGGCTTTTCTCAGTCGCAAGTGGCCGAAAACAGTCAAATTCCATTGTTGAAGAGGTTGAACTAGTGCATAAGTCTTTGCTAGAGCTGGACCAGGCTCCTGCTTCCATAATTGATCTATGAGCTTAGGCCATCTCCAGTCATAGGGCTAAATGTAGTCCAAGGCTAAAAATTTAGCCCTCCAAAATATTAATTTTTTAAAGAATAGTGCATGGCTAAATTTTTCCATCTCCAGCCATGCAAGGCTATGTTTTAGGATTCTTCATATTTTATTATATATATTCACCCATAACATCAACTCACTTTACTATTGGCTTTTAAAAAGCAAATGCATGGGCCCACAAAAATTTGGCCTAGACTAAAGGTGGGCTATATGTGGCCTGGTTGGAGGGCCAAAGGGCCAAATGTGGCCCTTCAAATTTGGACAAAATTTTATTTAGCCCACGGCTGGAGATGGATTTTGCATTATTTTAGGGCTATATTTGGGATATAGCCCATAGCTGGAGATGGCCTTAGTAAACTCAATGTGCTTGATCCACATGGCCTAAAACCGAAAGGGCCTAAGCCTAGGGGAGGGCAAAAAGCAAGATTGAAGGTTGATTTTGATGGGACAATGGTCTGACTTAGTCCTAGGAAGATGGATAACATTAGCCTCAGGAAAAGCACCCATCCAGCTCATATTACAGATAGCCCTGTCCAGTCTCTCAAACACTCTGTTATTGCTCCAAGTAAATTTTTGGCCCGTGAAGCCTAAATCAATCAAATCATTTGCATCAAACCAACTTTTAAACCCTTTTATTCTGCGCAGGGGGCCCCCACCAAGTTTGTCCTCAAGCTGAAGCATCTCGTTAAAGTCTCCTGCCAACAACCAAGGCATGTTGTGGCAATCAGCAACAAAGGATAAATACTCCCATAGAGTTGCCCTTTTTATACTGCAGGGCTTGGCATACACTGCTGTGAAAACCCAAGGAGTCTGCCCAGGCCAGGCGATACAAGCCGAAATAGCCTGCTCATGGGTCCCAATAATGTCAACTTTGAATTTATTTTCATTCCACAATAACCATAAACCTCCAGAGAAGCCAACAGCATCAACAACTTCAGAGCAGGAGAAACCTAAGGACTTCACTACAGATGCAACCTTAGTGCCACTTATACGGGGTTCACAAATGAAGAGCAAATCCACGTGATGGTTGTGAATTAAGTTCATGACAGTGTTTTTAAATTTGGTGCAAACTGCACCTCTAGCATTCCAGCACATGATAATCATTAAAAACGGTGGTTAAGGAAAGAGTACATACCAAAGGTCTGGAGCCCTTCATCAATGGTCCATGGATACACCTCCACTAGCAGAGGTATCTTTTGGAGCATAGTTTATCTGACCAACCAATAGGTCCATCTTATCACCTGAGCTGTCACCATTAGGGAGAGGGTGGGACACAGGGTCAATCCTCTCTTCCTCTCTTGAGTCATCCCCAACAATATTTGGGGGTTGATGCCCAAATATGTATATACCCTTACCATTAGTCACATCATGTCCCTTCCCCCAATTGGACAAGTGAGCATCAATGGTCTGGGGGTTTTCCATCAATTTTCCACCCAAGATTTCTTTCCCCTTAGCATTAAACATTTCAGGACTAAAGCTCCCAATCCTCCCTGGTTTTGCAGAAGAGCCACTTGCCTTCACACTTCCTGTTGAAAGTTTAACAGGTAAGCCTTTTAACCCTGTTCGAGTTTCAATCGGTTGCTTCTTAGTTTTTGTCCAGACCTTAGTAAACAAAGGGTCAAACACTTTTCCCCCTTGTTCAAACCTGCACTTGTGCTAGGAGCAGTATGGTCTTTCTCAGTACATTCATCTATTTGTCCGAGGGCATCATATCTAGATCCATGGGTCTTCAAACTAGACCCTGACCCATAACCCTCTTTCAGGTTTGCCTTAGGTTTCCTCCTAGGTGGCACGTTCATCCAAGGCCCTCGCAAAGTCTCTAGAGGGGTAGCAGTATGTTCAGTTGTCGGGGTTGCATCATTTCCCTTTGTGTTCGCGTCAGTAGAGCACCCAGGTTGTTCCGCATGGACTTTCTCCATTAGATTGCAACTCTCTCTCTCTTGTGCCCATAGAGTCCACATCCGTAGCATATATCGGGTAACCCCTCATATTCAATGTTGTACCAAGTCTGATTAATTTGCACAAAAGCCTCCAGAGGCTTAGTTAGATCCAACTCCACGCAGAGCCGTGCAAACTTCCCTCTGTTTTTAGTGGTAGTGAGCGTATCAATCTTCAAAAGCTTCCCTAAAAGATTCCCAATTCGTTTCAAGGCCCAAACATCAAAGCGCTCTAGTTGGATGGCAGCAACCCTAATCCAGACAGCCATTCTCGTAACCCGAGCAGAAGCAGGACAAAACCCAGGCCTCCATTTTTGCATAATCAGGTACTGCCCAGCAATAACCCAAGGTCCTCCTATTAGCACAAAATTCAAGTCTTCCTCTAGTTCAAACTTGACTACAAAATAGTCATTAATCAGATCAATTAGTTTCCAGTCTCCTTTTAGATTCCATTTTTGCTGCAGCTGTGTGGAGAAAGATATAGGTGTGTGAGCGTCCGAGCAGTTTAATAATCAGTGCATTTTTCCACGGCTGGCAGAGACGACTCATTGCCCGTTCGGAAAACTGGATACTTGGTCCCCGATCTCCCCTAGAAGTCACCACATCTTCCTCATCGTTCAGATCTGCAAAGTCTTCTTCCAAGGAATCAATTTCAATCGTAATATTCTTAGTTAGATTCATGGTGCTCATTAGTTTATCTCGAAAGCTGACAGCGGGAGCCGACGGTGTAGACTGTCCCAGCACAGGATCTTGCATCATCGGATCAGTAGTCTCAGAATCAGTAGTTTCCGATTCGCGAGTCCTCTTGGAGGCTCTGTAATTTGGAATGGAATTACCAGGGGAACCTTGGTCCATGGTCAGAGCCGGCGGATTTTTTTAGGTTTTTTAAAGTCACTGTCAAATAATAAACTACTGTTACAGCGGCTTCCACGTTCCATTATAGCCTGTTGGTTTTTGTTATTTCCCTGGTTTGTCAAGTCAATGTTAGACCTATATTCTCCTAGTATTGAATCCAGTTCACGAATCACAAACATATTCCTTAAATATATCTAACATAGTAGATAAAATTCCTACGAATAAGAAAAAAGACACATGTTTTTCTTAATTAAACTATAATTTGTATAATAACGTATAAATTCCGGTGATGCTAAGCTTCATAAACAATTTCGAGTATCTTCTAGAAGCCAGAGATTCGAACATCAAACAAAGATGCACGATTAGCTCTCCAACTATTAATTTCATGTGGATGAATCACAGTCTTTGTAATTTGTAGCTCTCCAACTCCAAGTGGTCTCAGAGAGATTGCCTTCTTTTTTGGTGAAGTGAAGTGAGAGGGCACTTGGTGTGTGCCTAGGCCAGGAACCCCAGACTCTGTACTGCAGGACTTTTTAACTTCATTTGTAGAATATTAAAAGATTGCAGTAAGATACAAGAACATGGTTCATGTTACTCTCCAAATAATAAACCAGGCCTCATTTGCCATGAATCTTTACTATTGTTGAGGCCCAAAAAAGTCACGAGAAGCCCAAAGACATTTAAGGCCCAATATAAAATATAATGTTGGTCATGCATTAATCCAAGCTGTATTTTGGGAATTAATTCATTAAATAAATAATAGTGTCCATGCCATGCGAAGCCAATAATACATTTTTCATATATCAATCACTTATCAAGCTCACATGAACCCAAGTCATGTGGTTTACGGGGCTTGCATGAGGGATTGTGGTGTGGAAGGTTACAGAGGTCCACAAGGCCCACGGAAGCCCTTGGATAATAGAGACTTTGGGCTAGCTACTTGGGAGCACCAAAGTCCAAGCCCATTACTTAGAATTCTCCAATGTGGGTAAGCAAATGAGATATTTTCCAAGCATTTCCTTTTATCCATAAGAAATAGTCATTTTCCAAATACCTAGCTTTACCCATTGGAAACAAGCCTTTTCCAGCACTCCCTATTACCCGCTGGAAACAAGCCATTTCCAGCGCTTCCTTTTACCCATAGGAAATAATCAGTTTATGGTACCTAGCTTCGCATGCTGGAAAATAGCATGCCCCAGCGCTCCCTTTTACCCATTGGAAATAGGTTGGTTCCAGCGCCTCTCTTTGCCTATTGGAAATAAAGAAAAACCCTCACCCTCTATAAATTAAGAGGCATTTGCTGGGCAAAATCAGTTTTCTCTTGGTGGCTGCAAGCTTATCAGCAACCATGAGAACTCATCTTCCTTCCTCATTTCAGCCGCTGCAAGCATTCCAGCGGTCATCCCAGCCATCAACCTTCATCCTTTGGCTGCTGCAAGCATCCTAGCAGCCATCGACCAACACCTCTTGGTTGCTCAAGCACCCCAGCAACCATCAAATCATGTTCCTTCCTTCCAAGCTATAAACACCATAGCCTTCAAACCTCAAGCTTTTCCTCCCATTATCCTTCTCTTGAAACTCTTAAATCCATAAAGCCTCACTAAGCATAACTTTAAGCTTTCCCTTCCTTCCAAGCTATAAACACCATAGCCACAAACAACAAATTATCAACGCCCAAACTCAAGCATATCCAACACCAAGCCAAGCACATGCATTCTCATTTGCTAAACTCGTGGATCTTTAGCTCCCACACTCCAAGCTCTCATGCCAAGCTCACATAATCTCAGTTCAACATCATGTTCAACTCTTCGTCAAGCTGCCGGAAATGTCAGCGCAAAACACACAGCCACTGGAAGAAAAACAAAGTACTCCCCTGGGACTTACTTCTCCCTCGGGATACTTTGGGCCTAGTCCTCGCTAACTCAGAAAAAGGGGCAACGAAGGCTTGATCCACCACTCTATGACGGTCCGAGAATCAACAAGCTTATACGAGCCTTCTGACGAAAAAGACCCCAACATAAATGGCGACTCTGCTGGGGACTAGGCCATTAGTCTTGTAGTGGCTCTTGCAAAATCACAAGCTTTATTCATGCAATTGCACTACAAGAAAATTTGAAGATAAGAGCATTCTCTTCGATTTTGCTTTGTTAAGTTGTTCTGGAAAAAAAAAAAAAAAAAAAGGGATGCGAAAGAATTTCTAATATTTTCTCTTATGTTGTAGATATATCTTCTTAGACAAAGCATCTTGCAAAAGGCCTATGGAGGCTTAGGCAAATCCATCACAGCAAACTACACATGCAAACTCCAAATGACTTGGGGGCTTCATGCCAAGCAAAAGAGAGAGACAAGAATCTAGAAGTTGCTGTAAATTTCAGTTTTCCTCCTGGAGGAAAGCAAACTATTTGTTACTTATCTGGAGGAAAATAGGTTGTGTGTATCTCTTCCAGCAACTCGCTTCACCTATTCCTTCTCATTTTCAGTTTGCTTCTTCCAAAGATCTTCTTTGAAGCAAGCAAGCTGCAGAAAAAAAAAGTTAGAAGCAAGCCTCTACTCTGTTTCTCGGCCCCGAGTAAGCCAAAGAGAACATAACCCAACTCTGCAACCAATTGCTGACCCCAACAAGCTGACTTGGGGGCTTTATGCCAAGCAAATTCAAAGAAGGACACCATGCTATCCAAATAAGCAAACCCATCCACCCTTTTGCCATACAGTAGAAATAATCTCTTTGATTACAACAAGCCTAGACAATCATGCATTATGGTGACAAACAGTTTTCTATTTCCCCTATTTGAAATAAGCCAAGTACTGCCAACTCAAAAAGCCATCTACCTATGAGTTTCCACCAGAAATCAGCACACCTAGCCTTTGTCAAAAATCAATTTTGCAATTCACTGCCAAACATTATGCCTTTTCGAGACCACAACCTCTTGGGGGGCTTACCCATGTTAAAACATGGTGCCATTCAGACTCATGCAACATGCCGAGAAGGAAATTACAACATGCCAAGCAAATCAATCAAGCTAAATTTACATGAAGAGAATTAAAAACTTGAGTAGAAGAAGATTGAGCTCAACATTCATTCACAGACTGGGGTCTTCAGCCAACATGCAAGCCGCTGACCACCGTTGTCAACTATTGAGGCTAGCTCTGCCGTTCACCTTTCCACCATCATCAGCAAACCTGGCCATCGCCATAAATCACCTTCATAGCAAGCCTTACCTCTCTAGAGTTGTGCAAACATGATGAGAAAGGGAGAAGGAACACTTGCTCAATACTCTGAGCCTCATCTCTGCGAATTGCTTCAGCAAGATAAGATTTTTATTATCTTGCCTCGTTGATCTCAATATAGCATATATATTGGTTTACTGTTATAATATATTCATAAAATTTATGTTTCATTGAGTTGTCTTAAGCATAGACAAAAGCACATGCATTTGGTCTGCACAAGTCAAAAAGGTTGATTGATTTAGTTGTACTATGATGCATTATGGGGTGCGCCAGCTTGCATCATTTTCTTATTTATTGATCCACTTCTATTATTTTACTTGCCACTTGCATTGTTATATTGTATCATTATTTTGTTTAGTGTGTGAGTCAAATAGTCACATCACCTTTTTGACTAACACATGCTATTCTATCAGCCTACTTATGGCTATGCAGTAAATTATTTATATGGAGCATGCTATTACCTGCTCCATAAAGTTACTTTTGTGGATCATGCCGTGTAGAAATTACACACTGCCAAAAACACATTATCGCTTGTTTTGGCTATTATTTTAATCAAGTCTTAATTATATATATCTTTTTCAGGAAAAAAAAAAAAAAACTTCATCTTTGCAATCCAAGCTTAATTCATTTGCACTGTTAATCTGAATTAATTTATCATTCAAGCATATTGATCTATCCTTCAAGTGGAGTGATCCATATTTAATATGTATTTCAATTTTGCATCTCCAGCAAACTTTCTCAGGGCCTTATTCCATGCACTATTCACTTATCTTATACTCCTTATCATTTTGTATTGATCCACCTTTGTGTTGATCATGGATGCCAACTATGCATGCTCAATACTAAAACAATACCTGCTTAGCATGCTTATGTCAATTATGTTAATCATTTGCAAGCTACAATGCTTATATTATTTTTGTAATCATCATATGCTTTGGTCATGCAGCATTATATCAGTTAAGTGCAAAGGACCCAAGCCTCCAAACAGCAAACAACTTGTGCTCTTTACAAGGCTAGGCCTCACATCCACATAAAACAAGACTTGTGCCTCAGTCCTATGTCTACACAAGCAAGCTGCAACCAACAGAAAGGAAAAAATGAAAATAAATAAATTCTCCAAGGAGGCAATGCACCCAGCTCCTAATATCTCTTAGAGCAGCTTTTACATGTTCCCTCAAGATTCCTTCAATACACTATATATCAATACAATTGTCTGTGGGTCAACCCACATATGCAAGCACAACATGCCATGCAAAATTGTCAAACCAACATGCCATTACAATAGCAAGGGGCCTCCTGTTTCAGTTGTCTCCTACTTGGATAACGAATCTGAGCTGTTGGACAAGATATTCATATCCACCAGCATGTGTGAAGACATAGAGGCTATTTCTTTTATGCTCTCATATACTGGATGTAAAGGAGGTGGTCTCAAGGGAAATCGTGCCAAGAAGAAACAATCCATCTCTAAGACCATGCAACTCAAGCATTTCACTTGATACAATCATTTCAGGCAAACCAAACCAGATACCACAATATCAAGCTTTTCAAGCAATACAACCATCATAAAGAATGGCAATGTCAGAACTTGGCAGTTCTAGCTGCTAGAAGCACAGAGAAGAAGCCATGCTATCATCGTACCATGCCAAATTGCCACCATTGCAACAAAGGGATATCCTAAGTTCATCACGCCGTGCAATGACCCAAACAAATACTAAGAGGGTCACGCTGCAAGGATTTTCGCAGCTCATGCTAATCATATCTTTTTCTAATGATTATGATGCACTTGGGGGCTGAGAAAGGAATGCATTGCAATCATCACCAGCAGCAATTCCAAAACCCCAAATGAGCTTAAAAATCCATTATTACCAAAGCCACTATTCCAAGACCAAAAATCTCCTTCAAATTCCAATTATGCCACTATGACCTCCAAGTTTGCCATCACTTGCAAGAACTCAAGCTGTTGTAACCCAACACATTTGCTGCAGTGACCACGTGCAAAGCTCAAGCTTCAATAGCCAAGCCCAAGCCTTTGGTTCCTAAAACATGCTTACAGCATCTACAACAAACGATACCTAAGTCGCCATAAGTGATATGCTCCAGTGCCTCAAGCACTTTCTAAGCCCTGAAAATTTGAATGGCCAAGTTTAGGAGTCAAACCAAAAGGCCATCGGGATGTCTCAATTGCCACAATTCCATTATCAAGCATCATCAAGCGTCAAGCCTTATTCAAGAAATCCAAGCACTATGCTTTACTCAAGAAGGAAAACATCTCAGTTCATGGCAAATAGAAGGAAAATACTACGACGGTATTGCTATGTTACTACCGGAAGAACCTAAATGCTGTAAAGATGAAGTTTCTTTTACCAAGCAATCAAAATTTTTGAAGTGATGTCAAGCTATCAAGAAAAAGAGTAAATTCACTTTGCAACGCAACAACCAAAATATGCTTGCAGTAATCAAGATTCAAGCCAAGCAAAACATGGAAGATAATGATGTGCTGTACGAGATGCTCCTGGAAGATAACACAATCCCTATAGTCATGCTGCCGGAAGAGTGAACCATCATGCCACCAAATTTGAAACAGGAGCCCCAAATCCAAGTAATGGAAGGCGGTGCAGTGGACTCCAAGACTAAGATCTAGTCCAAGCGACTTAAGGCCTCCATATTGCAATGCTTATTTGCCAACACCTATACCGCTTTCAAGCTACCGCAAACATTGTCATGCCCAAAGCCTTAAGCATCTTCCTCTATATTTTTCATCTTTTAATCTACCAAAGCCCTCATGCCAAACCAAGCTATATCTTGATTCAACTCAACCATTAGATTATCCACATCCTTATAGCAAGTCTAAGCTATACCATTCCAAGCCAAGTTACATTCTTCCAGCACCTACTCCATAAGTAAAGAATTTCCAGCACATGCTCTATTTCAAACATCCTTCAAGCACATGCCCGATTTCAAACATCTTG
This sequence comes from Prunus avium, assembly GCF_965620075.1. Taxonomy (NCBI): domain Eukaryota; kingdom Viridiplantae; phylum Streptophyta; class Magnoliopsida; order Rosales; family Rosaceae; genus Prunus; species Prunus avium. The sequence goes on from NC_142286.1 coordinate 5,530,269, forward strand.
CGTGTTTCAAATCCTCAAGAAGCCTTCATATCGCAGGTCAAGGTGCAAGCAACCAAAACTCACCTTCATGCTGCCAAATTCCTAGCAAATTAGTAAGAAGATGACACTTCTCATGCTTTGGAGCCTCTCAATCAAGTTTGAAGAAGATACACTAGCCAAGAATCAGACGCCGGAAAAGGATGCTTATCTTATGAAGATGAATGTTTCAACACTAGCATTTCAAGCAAATTGAAGAACTCATGCTCTTGCGACAATACCATACAACATCACGCTCTCACGACAATATTGCTCAAGATCATGCTCTTGCAATGCCCAGATCAGCACTCAATGCCAAGAGAAAGGACATGCTAAATTCTCAAACAAAAGCAACATGCCAAGCAAAACTTATACACAAGTTTTCCAATTATTCTAATTGGAACATCCCATCTTTGAAAAATCACTAGAAATCAAGCTTACAACCAACAAATCCCAAACTCTCCAGATTAGAAGTAGACATATCAAGCTTCATTTTCCCAAAATTTCGTTGCATTTAGAGATAGGGAAGCATGTCAAACAGATTCCCAAAACATGCCATGCAGCAGAAAGTGCACAATTCCAGCAGCCTAGCCCTTTGAAATCGCACCAAAAATTCATTTTTCCTTCAAATGGCACAAGACCAGTTCCAACACAACCGTTGAGAAATCTGTTTCCATGTGTCAAGACCTCCAACTCAGATTCCAAGAGAAACATTTCGAAAGTTCAATGAACAGCCCACAAGCTCTGTGAGACATTTTCACAAACACTTGGCATGCATTACCCAAGTAAGCTTGTATGACTCTCGTTTATCACCAAGCTAGAATCCTAAACCAGAAGCTCAACCTCCGAATTCGATTTCTAGTTCACAAATTCTAGGAAATACAGAGGAACTCAGGCATGCAAACATGGAAAACAAGCACGCAACAAAGACATCAACATCAATCATGAACATGCTTCAGAAAAATGAGGGTAGAGAACACTACAATGGTTGGATGATCCCCAATTTTGAGTAGGTTATCAACAACATAATTTTGAGCAAATTTTGTAAAGCAAGAACAATCATCCGAGCATCAGAAGTTAAAAACACAGGTAGAAGCCGAATCTGCATAAACTCACCAGCCATGGGTGAATACAGAAGTTGCAGACCAACTTTGAGGCATCAGCAAAATTCAAACAATTCTACAAATTTTACAGGCTGTAGTACTCGAGCAGATGAACAACTTTCATCAAGGAAGTTTTCTGATCCGAGCTTCCGAAATATGACTTATGTACTTATGCACAGTACCTACGGGTTTGAATCTTGAAGAGAGAAGAAAATGTTGTAGGGAGAAGAAGCCATGCGCCATCAGGCCAAATGGTCACCATTGCAGCAAAATGATGCCCCAAGTTTGTCGCACCATGATTCAATCAAATACCAAGAAGGTCATGCTACGAGCTCATGCAAATCAAATCTTTTCATGATGGCTAGGATGCACTTAAGGGCTGAGAAACCAATTCTTTACATCCGCAACCACATCCAGAGAGAGCAAGCACCCCCTCTCACTAGACATCAAGCATACATGCCAATACCAAATATACACGTCAAAACCAAGCATGCAAGCCAATATCAAGCATACAAAACTAAGCAACTCTTGCAAACCACAACCATGCCAAATCAAGCATCACTAGTCACTCAAGCACATCAATCATGCAAGCTAACTTATTTTGGGTTAAAATTCAACCAAGCCTTATCTCCTATGTCATGCCGCAAAATAAGTCAACTTTTGGTAACCCCAGTAAGTAAACTCCGATATTACAGTATCTAGAAAAGTTCTTCAAGGCGACACCCTCGGTGTCTAAGAAGATTGGGTTTTAAGCAGGACCATTGCGACCGCTCCAACCTTCCCGGAAAAGACCTGGCTGTGATTTCGAAGACTCTTAACTGGTTATCCTTGGGTTGCTTATCGTTACGTTTAAACTCAAGCTAACAGTTGCCGAAGCCATGCTAGTCTTCATGCTAAGAAAAACAAAACGACTACGGCCAAGCAAGCATGCATGGATATTTCATGCATATTGAAGAACCAGCCACGCCATGCCACTGTCAATTATTTTGGGCTGAAATTGATTATTTGGCCCATCTCGCTGCCACTTCATGACCCCAATAATCAAGGGGGCTAATGTTGAGGCCCAAAAAAGTCACGAGAAGCCCAAAGACATTTAAGGCCCAATATAAAATATAATGTTGGTCATGCATTAATCCAAGCTGTATTTTGGGAATTAATTCATTAAATAAATAATAGTGTCCATGCCATGTGAAGCCAATAATACATTTTTCATATATCAATCACTTATCAAGCTCACATGAACCCAAGTCATGTGGTTTACGGGGCTTGCATGAGGGATTGTGGTGTGGAAGGTGTTGAAGTGAGTCTCCTAATTAATCAAGGAGATTTATTTCCTTGATTAATTAGGGGATTTACTTTCCTATTTTATAGATTTATTTCCTTTGGTTAATTAAGGGATTTACTTTCCTATTTTATATAGTTGTCAAATCATTGTATAATTAGGAGATACTTTCCTAATCCTTTACTGGATCTAATTCCTTGTAAAGCACTCATGTAAACTCTTATATATACCTCCTTATGGAGAAGAATAAAGAAGAACCTAACATATTAAAACCCATATTCATATTTTAGCATGGTATCAGAGCAATCAATCCTCGATTGTCTCTAAATTCTCATATCAAAATTTCTCCTCCCCTTCTCTTCAAGGGGGGGAATGGGGAGTGAAAAATGATCTGTTTATCTTTCTCATGGAGATTTTGCCTCTTTCTTGATGCCGACATACCCTTCTCTTCAGGGGGAGAAGAGAATTAAAGAGAAGTTTCTGTGTTCTTAAGCCGTGTTCACAGGGTTTCTGTGTCCTTAGCCGTGTTCACAGGGTTTCTGTGTCCTTTAGCCGTGTTCACAGGGTTTCTGTGTCCTTTAGCCGTGTTCACAGGGTTTCTGTGTTCCTTAGCCGTGTTCACAGGGTTTCTGGGTCCTTTAGCCGTGTTCACAGGGTTTCTGTGTCCTTTAGCCGTGTTCACAGGGTTTCTGTGTCCTTTAACCGAATTCACAGAGTTTCTGTGTTCTTAGCCATGTTCACAGGGTTTCTGTGTTCTTTACATTCCCCATATCGTATCCTCGTATCCTAAATCATATTCCTCATATCCTCATATCGTATTCCTCGTATCGTATCGAATTTTTTTGAACCACAAACCCAAAATCACATCCCTCATATCAAATCTCAAATTTCTCATACTCAAATCAAATCCCTCAAATCTAAAGTCCTCAAATGCCTTATCTCAAATTTCTCATACTCAAATCAAATTCCTCAAATCTTATACACATACCTCTCAAATCCAATTCCTACATCAAATTCATACATCAAATTCCTCAAATCAAATTCCTCCAATCAAAATCCCTCGCATTCTCATATCACTTTTTACTCCCTCTTATTGCAGACTCAAAATGACCGGACGCCCGAAGCAAACGACCGGTCGCCAAAGACTCTGCCTGAATTGCATGGATTATCGACTTGGGTGCTACGAATTTCTTGACTCAATTACCAAGTTGGGCATTTGTGACGTATATGCACCAACTTGAGGAGGAGTGTTGAAGTGAGTCTCCTAATTAATCAAGGAGATTTATTTCCTTGATTAATTAGGGGATTTACTTTCCTATTTTATAGATTTATTTCCTTTGGTTAATTAAGGGATTTACTTTCTTATTTTATATAGTTGTCAAATCATTGTATAATTAGGAGATACTTTCCTAATCCTTTACTGGATCTAATTCCTTGTAAAGCACTCATGTAAACTCTTATATATACCTCCTTATGGAGAAGAATAAAGAAGAACCTAACATATTAAAACCCATATTCATATTTTAGCAGAAGGTTACAGAGGTCCACAAGGCCCACGGAAGCCCTTGGATAATGGAGACTTTGGGCTAGCTACTTGGGAGCACCAAAGTCCAAGCCCATTACTTAGAGTTCTCCAATGTGGGTAAGCAAATGAGATATTTTCCAAGCATGTCCTTTTATCCATAGGAAATAGTCATTTTCCAAATACCTAGCTTTACCCATTGGAAACAAGCCTTTTCCAGCACTCCCTATTACCCGTTGGAAACAAGCCTTTTCCAGCACTCCCTATTACCCGCTGGAAACAAGCCATTTCCAGCGCTTCCTTTTACCCATAGGAAATAATCAGTTTATGGTACCTAGCTTCGCATGCTAGAAAATAGCATGACCCAGCGCTCCCTTTTACCCATTGGAAATAGGCTGGTTCCAGCGCCTCTCTTTGCCTATTGTAAATAAAGGAAAACCCTCACCCTCTATAAATTAAGAGGCATTTGCTGGGCAAAATCAGTTTTCTCTTGGTGGCTGCAAGCTTCTCAGCAACCATGAGAACTCATCTTCCTTCCTCATTTCAGCCGCTGCAAGCATTCCAGCGGCCATCCCAGCCATCAACCTTCATCCTTTGGCTGCTGCAAGCATCCCAGCAGCCATCGACCAACACCTCTTGGTTGCTTAAGCACCCCAGCAACCATCAAATCATGTTCCTTCCTTCAAAGCTATAAACACCATAGCCTTCAAACCTCAAGCTTTTCCTCCCATTATCCTTCTCTTGAAACTCTTAAATCCATAAAGCCTCACCAAGCATAACTTGAAGCTTTCCCTTCCTTCCAAGCTATAAACACCATAGCCACAAACAACAAATTATCAACGCTCAAACTCAAGCATATCCAACACCAAGCCAAGCACATGCATTCTCATTTGCTAAACTCGTGGATCTTTAGCTCCCACACTCCAAGCTCTCATGCCAAGCTCACATAATCTCAGTTCAACGTCATGTTCAACTCTTCGTCAAGCTGCCGGAAACGTCAGCGCAAAACACACAGCCACTGGAAGAAAAAAAAAGTACTCCCCTGGGACTTGCTTCTCCCTCGGGATACTTTGGGCCTAGTCCTCGCTAACTCAGAAAAAGGGGCAACGAAGGCTTGATCCACCACTCTATGACGGTCCAAGAATCAACAAGCTTATACGAGCCTTCTGACGAAAAAGACCCCAACAACTATTAAGACTGATGGACACTACAATTGTGACTTCAATGGCATTGGCCTCGTCATCGTGACTAATCCAAGTAAGCCAAATGATACACTCCAAAATGTGTTTGAGTTGTTTGATTTACCTCATTGCCATGATTCTTACAAATGTGTTCATGATCATGTGTTGCAGGTTTTGGTGATTGCATCTATGCCTGAGTCTGAACAAAAGGAGAATGGTATTTAAATTTACTCATGAATGGGATGGAGTGGAAGAGTTATAAAAACCAACTTGATCGTTCTGTAAGAAAACAAATCTAATTTTAATGCAAGAAACCTCAATTGGTGCTACAGAAACAGGGAAACGTTAGATGTCTTTAAAAAGGAAGAAAAGTTTGGATGGCTTCACATCTCTTTCCACCAACTCTCCAACTTTCTCATAATCCAAGGTTGACAGTTATAACCTTCCAAAAAAATTTAATGGAGAATTCTGAACAAAGAAAGCTCAAGCCCAGACAAAGAAAAGTGTTACACTCTCTGAAATTTCTGTTTAACTTGAATTTGGAATTATATGACAGGGAAGACTGGAATTAATTGAACCTTGGTTGTAAGTTATAACCAACCAAAGAAGCTGAGGATATTCAAAGGAGAGTTTTGATAAACATGAGCTTAAATTCCCTTCCACAAAAGTAAGATTCAGTTTCCCATCAAATTCAAACTTGCTAAACATGAAGAAGAGACTAAAAGAAAGTGGCTGCAGAAGAAAATGTGCCTGCAATGACACAATATTGCTGGGGTCAAAAGGTGGTGCATCTGATACAGTTCTTGCTCGAAATATCGGCTTCAAAGAAGAATCGCTAGGCAGTAGGCTTAATGAACAAAAGAACAGAACCAGACCCACCCTGGCACCCAGATCCGCCTAGCACCGCCTAGACCAGCCTAGCGCCGCCTAGATCCGCGTACCACCGCCCAAACACGCCTAGAGCAGCCCAGACCAGCCTAGCCCTGCCTAGACCCGCCTAGCGCCGCCCAGTCCCGCCTAGCACCGCCCAGACCCTTCTAGCGCCGCCCAGGCCCGCCCAGGCCGTAGAGGGCGATTTCTCGTAATGCAGAGTATGGATTTTTCGTAATTTAGAAGCCTCTGCTTTTCATCTACTACAAGTACATACACCTGCAATGAGAGAGAGAGAGAGAGAGAGAGAGAGAGAAAGAATTAATATATGTTGACAGATTTTCTTCTCATTTCTTGCCGCCGCTTCTAACAACTTTGAACCCTTACTGCGCAGCAGCCTCCTCCGCCCACCCAAAACCCATCGCATCACCATCCCTCCTCCTCTCTCTCTCTCTCTCTCTCTCTCTCTCGCATGTGCAGCCACGTGTTTCCTACGTGTGTGTGGTGAGGGTGCAATTTTGTGATATGCCCTATTCCTGGACTCATGTGGCCTTTTATAATTTTGAAGGAAGAGTTTGACATTTGTTTAATACCAAATAGTTTAGCCGCATGGCTATACTGTGCTCGAGCATTTTCCAAAATAGTATAACCGCGCGGCTATACTTGGGCTCTTGGGCATTAGGCATTTGTACGTTTATAAAACGTATAGCCGCTCGGCTATACTCGGGCATTTAGAAAAAAATTAGTATAGCCGCGCGGCAGTACTGGTTTTCACGTGGCCATCCAGCACTAGGCTAGTACTTTTTTTATTTATAAATAGTATAGCCGCTAGGCGATACTCTGTGTTTTTTTTTGGTCCCAAAATAGTATAGCCGATTGGCTTTAAGCAAGTTTTTAAATTATTTTTTTTACTTGAATTAATTGAACCTTGGTTGTAAGTTATAACCAAACCAAAGAAGCTGAGGCAAGCAATTTATTGTGTGTAACAGGTGGCCCAAATATACTATCTAACTGTAATGGAGTGTATCAGATTGTTACTCAGTTGTTCTTGCATGATCATTATGTGTCCTCCTCTGCAGAACTGCTACAAATATCCCATCTTCCTCTTCATTAATTAGTCAACCATAGACATTAGACTACTTTGTATAACATAGCAGCAATGGCTAAGCTAGCTCTGCCATGTCCTGTTATTTCTTTCCTGCTTCTGTTCTTCTTCTCGGGTACGGTAGAGATTCGTGGACACTTAAGCTGCAAAGTTGATGTTTTATTTTTTTCAACAACTCTATAGAGCATTCTACATTGTTGTAATTTCTTTCCCCCTTTCCTGCTCTCTCTCTACATTTTCACCTATGTTCATCCATGGCTTTTTTTTTTTTTTTTTTTGCAGGGGAGATTCGATGTTGGTGAATGGACAGGTAAGAATTAAAAAGAACAATTCTTAAATGAATTAGCAATTAATTTACATATATACATGGTGTTGTAGAAAGCTTGGTGTGTGGCAAAGCCTGCAGCACCACAACAAGCATTGCAGTCAGCAGTGGACTATGCCTGTAACTATGCAGATTGCAGCCCTACAAAGAAAGGACGTTCTTGCTATGACCCGGATAGGCCAGCACACCATGCCTCATTTTCCATGAACGCTTTCTACCAGAAGATGGGAAGAAACCAATGGAATTGTCATTTTAACAATATTGGTCTCATTTCCTTGGCAGATCCAAGTAGGCCTTCAATTTCATAATAATAATTTGTTTCAAAAGTTCAGACTTTCTTTTCCAGCAAATTAAACATTTTGGTTCTATACCATTTTTGCAGGTTTTAATCCCTGTTGCCAATTTGTGAGTGGTATGTGTCTATAACAATAATGAGTTTTGCACATTTTCATATGCAAAAATATTTGTATAACTTTACTTTCACTTTCCCTTTTGAAATTTGTAGGAGGATCAGGACTGTGGAAGCAAATTTCCTCCCACGGGAATATTCGCCTAAAGATTCCTTCGTCTTCTCCGCCTCTCTTTCTCCCTGCAAAACGAATAACAATAAGAGGACCACACCCGGGGGGTGTTGGCCAAAGGCCCTCCGATGCCTAAGTCAGTTCAATCGATCTGAAGAGAAACGATAGCTAAAATAGGGTACGGAGTTATATGTGTTTATGGGGTAAACCGGGCGGCCGGAGCCTTATGTAAAAGAGGGAGAGAAAGGAGGTGGCTAGGGTTTCTGAGAGATAATTTCTGTAGAGTTTCAGTAGGAGTTTAGACATACCTCAACCCTTGTATGTGGCCATCCTTTTATAGAGGTCTTGGGAGCTAGGGTTTCAGAGGAATAATTCCGTAGATGGAATGGAATTATTCCTCCCCAATTTGGTGAAATTTGACTAATTAGGGATTTGATTTATTTGATTTAAATCCAATCCCTAATCAGGATAGCAATCAAATCAATACCTAATTTAATTAGGTAACTCCTCCATTAATTGAGAATATTCGTAGGAATCAAATCAATCCTCAACCTAATTAGGTAACATTCTATTTAATTGGGTAACCCCCAATTAAATTGAATAATTCCCAATTAGGTCAAATAATCCCCAAATAGAAGGAATTATTTGACCTAGGGTTATGAATTAATTCGGTTCCCACAAATGCCCCCCAGCTTCTGCATGACGCGTGGTGGCATGTAGGAGATGTAAATCATCTGTTGGGCTGTCCAGCTGTAACTGGGCTTCCTTCTTGGATTTGGGCTCCTGAGTGGAGGAGGTATATGACTTGCACTTGGAGTTCGGTTCCCAGTAGGAATGGGCTTGCGATTCTTTCTTGACGTAGGATGCCGAACATGTATAAATGCAGGGCTTACCTTCACTCTTCTTCACATCGCAAACTTAACTTCTCTACTTTCTAGCTTGAGAGAGATCTTGGAGAATTTGTACTGCTTGTCGAAGAGATGAGTCGCCGTGCATCCCAAGGTAAGTCGAGCACGTGTATTTCTTTTTCTTCTTTTTTGCTTCGAGGATCAGCTAGGGGAAGCCCAACTAGTTGTCGTCGTGATAGGCGACGGCAGGTAGTGGGCGGCAACCGTGGTAGAGCAAGTGCTCGCAGGTGGACCAGCTACTGCCTACCGTCGCAGGTCTGGGCTAAAGCATGCTTGGCCTCATGCGTTGCAGGCCCCGTCTACTAGGTAAGTATTGGGAGGAAGTTGGTGGTCTGCCCCCTGCCCAGGATGTTGGAGAGATGGAAGCAGAATGGTCCAGACTTTGATGATCTGCCCAAAGGAAGGCCGATGTCAAATCTTCAAGAAATGGAGTTGCGACTTCACGTGCGAATGATGTGTCTCTGTTGAGGAAGAAGCCAAAGTTCCTTTATGCTGAGAAGACTCAAGTGAGGTTTGCTCCATCATCATCTGCCTATGCCAAACATCTCGCGGGCGCATATAGCACGAAGGTTGGTGGCATGCGCGGTGTTCGGGGTGTCCTGCCCGAGCCTCATGCTGACAAGTTTGAAAACCTTGATCCGCTTCGTGAGGGAGTTCGTGCCCAATCTAGTTTTACCGAGCATCAAAGAAATGCCGATATTCCTCCTCGAAGATTAGTCAAAGGATGGAGATCGAAGCGGGAGGTCTGCTCATGATCTAGCTGTTGTGTCAAGGGCAGTCAAGCGCGGAGTTGATTCAGCATCATTGACTCCTTTGGAAGTGAGGTTGGCAGAGGCTAAGAAGATGAGAGAGTCATTTGCTCAGGCGAAGGGTGATTCTTCAACGTCAGCGGTTGATCCCAAGGTGAACAAGTCCAGCCCTGCAGGGGATGTAGGCGTGTCTGATCTGCTTCAAACGAACTTTCTGTCAAGCCCGTCCACTTGTGCTGAGCTGGTTAACAACGTCCGCCAGGCCGGCGATCTTAGCTCCTTCTTAAGTCTTTCCTTGGAAAAACAAAAGGAAGCGACACTCCATATGCTTAAAAAAGGATTAGTTTTTGCTGCTGAAAATATCTGAAACTCGTCTGCTGTTGCCCCCTCTTCTGCTGGTGACTTGGTTAGTTGAAAAGATGCCTACTTCCGTCTTGAGCGCAAGAATGCTGACATCTCATTTGGTTATGACAAGCTTCTTGCTAAGTTTGGCGCCTATAACAAGTCTGCATTAGGGATGGAGACATTGAGATGATCTGTTCTGACTTGCTCCATGTGCAAAGTGAGCAGGTTAATGCTGTGAATATGGCAGGAGCTGAAGAGCAGGCAGCCGAAGAGGCGGTAGCTGAAGAGGATGAAGCAGAGGAGGATGCAGCAGATTAGGTAGTGGCAGACGTCGCGGATCAAGCAGGTGGAGTTGCTGAGAACGTGGCTGATCAAGCGGATGCCGAAGAGGCTATAGATCAGGGATCTCCTGCTGGCATCTCAGAGTAAATGAAGACTCCTTTATTTTTTTTCACCTTGTAGTCTGCTTTCTTATTTAGAATAATTGGTCTTATTCGACCATCTTCCTTTTGTTGAACTTGGCCGGTTGGTCAGCTTGCTATGGAAATTTCAGTTATTTTTTTCAACTTCAATTGGCATATTGACTTGTGGACTGCTTGAGTAACCAGCCCGTATTTTGATTGCGCATCTTCTTTTGGAGATTTATGATTACCAGGGTCCCCCTTAAGGGACTCCGGGCGTGGTCTGCTTTTCCCGCAAGATGTTTTCCCTTAGGAAATTGGCCAGGGCCAGGGTCCCTCTTAAGGGACTCCGAGTGTGTTCTGCCTATGTCAAAAGACATGTCAATAAGAGTGGCCCGTTTAGCGTATGTCTGGAGACGTGTCGATGAGTGTGGCCTGTTTGGCCTACGTCCGGAGACGTGTCGATGAGTGTGGCCCGTTTGGCCTACGTCCGGAGACGTGTCAATGAGAGTGGCCTGTTTGGCCTACGTCCGGAGACGTGTCGATCAGTGTGGCCCGTTTGGCCTACGTCCGGAGACGTGTCGATGAGAGTGACCCGTTTGGCCTACGTCCGGAGACGTGTCGATGAGTGTGGCCCGTTTGGCCTACGTCCGGAGACGTGTCGATGAGAGTGGCCCGTTTGGCCTACGTCCGTAGACGTGTCGATGAGAGTGACCCGTTTGGCCTACGTCCGGAGACGTGTCGATCAGTGTGGCCCGTTTGGCCTACGTCCGGAGACGTGTCGATGAGAATGACCCGTTTGGCCTACGTCCAGAGACGTGTCGATGAGAGTGGCCCGTTTGTCCTACGTCCGGAGACATGTCGATCAGTGTGGCCCGTTTGGCCTACGTCCGGAGACGTGTCGATGAGAGTGGCCCGCTTGGCCTACGTCCGGAGACGTGTCGATGAGAGTGACCCGTTTAGCCTACGTCCGGAGACGTGTCGATGAGAGTGGCCCGTTTGGCCTACGTCCGAAGACGTGTCGATTGCATTTGTGAACACTCCATTAGAGAGAAAAGCTTGAACTTGTATTGATGTATGCATGACTTCATTTCTTTATTGAATAAAAGAGATGAGTTGCTGGGGTAACATCAAAAGTAACTTGTCTTCAATTGAGGTAAGGGAGGCTTGGTCGCCTGCTTGGTGCCGAGCTGATAGGCGAGGAGCTTCGCGGATAGTACCTCCGGAGATGATGGGCATTTTATTGTCTTGGAATTTCCTTCTCTTAAAAGATGATGCCAGGATCGTTTTCCATGACTAGGTAGCTGGTGACAGCTTGGGAGGCAAAAGTCGCTTGCTTGATCCTTCTCTGTTGCTCACGGGTGGTCAACTCGGGCTCTTAGAGTCAGGATCGTGCTGATCCGTATGACTTTTTTTGTGGAGGCTCGTTGGCAGTTACGTCACGATCCTTGATTTGCTAGACGACCCCCCTTGCGATGAATTCCATGCAAGCGAAAAAATGAGCTTCTCCACTTTCAGATAGCGAGTCTCTGCACCGAGGAGAGCTTTTTAAGTGTAGAATACAGGATGTTGTGCCCCCAGCTCTTCTCGGATGAGAGCTAAGCTGACAGCTGAGTCAGACACCGCTAGGTAGATGTACAAGTCTTTGCCTGGTATCGGTTTTGAGAGCATGGGAGGTGAAGTGAGGTAAGTCTTCAGATTCTGAAAAGCTACTTCGCACTCCTCATCCCACTTGTCTCTTTGTCCTTTTTTCAAAGCTTTGAAAAATGGTCTGCACTTGTCGGTAGATCTCGAGAGGAATCGGTTGAGGGCTGCTGCTCTGCCCGTCAGACTTTGTATTTCCTTCATTGTGGAAGGTGACTTCATCTCGAGAATGGCCTTGATTTGTCGTGGGTGTGCCTCGATACCTCGTTGCGTGACTAGGTATCCCAAGAATCGACCGGAGGATACACCAAATGTGCATTTACTTGGGTTCAACTTCATGCGGTACTGGCGTAGCACGCTGAATGCCTCGGTGAGGTTTTTGATGTGATCTGCATGTTTTGGGGCTTTGACCAGCATGTCGTCCACGTAGACTTCCATAGTCTTGCCGATCTGCTCCTTGAAGATTTTATTCACGAGCCTTTGGTATGTTGCTCCGGCGTTCTTTAGCCCAAAGGGCATGACCTTGTAGCAGTATGTCCCTCTCTCGATGATGAAAGAGGTTTTCGCTTTGTCATCCTCGTGCATCATGATTTGATTGTAGCCGGAGTAGGAGTCCATGAAACTGAGCAGCTGATTGCCGGAAATGGAATCCACGAGTTGGTCGACTCTCGGCAATGGGAAGTTGTCTTTTGGACATGCCTTGTTGAGGTCAGTGTAGTCGACGCAAACTCTCCATTTGCCCTTTTCTTGTTTCGCTACCAGAACAACGTTGGCCAACCACTTCGAGTAGGAGACCTCTTCAATGAAGCCGGCTGCTAGAAGTTTGTCGATCTCGGCTTCAATGATTGCGACCCGCTCTTCTGTGCCACTGGCTTGCTGGCAGGGTTGACGTGGAGGCGATGGCAGATGATGTTTGGGTCGATGCCTGGCATGTTTGACGGCGACCATGCGAACATGTCCTTGTTGTTCTGGAGGAAGGTGGTCAGCTCCGCCTTCTCATCTGCGCTTAGGCGCGAGCCGATCCGCGCTTTTCTGTATGGCTGGTCAGGATCCAAGGGTATTAGCTCGACGTCCTCTTCGGGTTTCCATCCTTCTTCAGGAGAGACCTCCGGACGGATTTCCTCGACTTGGTCCTGATGCTTTGATTGCTATAAGGGGATAGCTATTCCCTTCCCCTTCCCCTTCTGGCTTGCTCGGTTGCTAGGAACGGGGTCTGGCTGTTCTGCTCCCTCCAGGTCTGCTTGATTCACAGGGAGGAACTGTGTTGGCTTGCTTTTCTTCAGCCCTTGAGCTGAGCATTTCCTCGCCATTGCCTGGTCGCTGTTGATCTGGCCGACACCGCCCCCAGGAATTGGGTAGCGGATTTTCTGATGAGTGGCGGAGGTGATGGTGTTGATCTTACCAATCCATGGTCTGCCCAGGATGCCATTGTAGGGTGAGACTTCATCAATAACCATGAATGTTTGTGAGCTGATTACATGCAGGGAGTAGACATCGAGATCTATTGTGCCCACAGTAACCGTCGTTGCGTCATTGAAGCCGGTCAGCGACCTGGTTGATTTGTTGATCTTTGCTTCCAAGCCCATCTGCTGGATGACAGTCAACTGCAGGATATTGGCTGCGCTGCCTTCGTCTACATGGATTCGGTCGACCATGGCCTGAGCGATTTGAATGCTGACGACAAGGGCGTCGTTGTGTGGCATGTCGAGGCCGATCAAATCTTTCTTCTTGAAGCCGATCACTGGGTCGTCTTCCGCCGGTGGAAGGTCGGTCGAGACTTGGGAGACCACCGTGGCCTGCTTGATCTTCCTCTTCTTCTCTTTGCTGGTTAGCCCAGACTCTTCGGAGTCGGCTAGGATCGTGTTAATCCTTATGACTTTCTGAGATGGCTCCTTAGCGATGTCGCGATCCTCCGCTGGATGGCCTGCTTCGCAATGAATTCCGTGCAGTGTCCTTCCCTCACGAGTTCTTCAAGGTGCGTTTTCCAAGCAAAGCAGTTGTTTGTGGTGTGCCCGTGCGCCCCATGGAAGGTGCAATATTTTCTGGTATCCCTTTTGTCCGGATCTCCCTTCAAGGGTGGCGACCTTCTTACCCAAGGTTTGTCCTTCACTTGGGCCAAGATCTGGTTTATGGGGATGGAGAACTTAGTGTAGTTCTCTCCTACCGTGGCACCCTCCTTTGGGTGTGACCTGCGCTTGTTGTTGTGCCTCAAAAGAGGTTTCTTTTAAAAGTTATAAACTCGCAAGCGCACGAATCGAATATAACATAAGCGTGTAAGACCGAGATCGTACCCAAGGGATTGCGTGTAAAGATAGAAAACCAATTATACCCAAGTTAATTTCATTGCCAACCTAGTTGATTCAAATGGTGATTTGTTTGTTCATAAAGAAAATTAAATAAGGCATAAAACAAATATGGAAATGACAATAAACTGAAATTAAGATTTACATTTATAAGAAAAATAACTAAGGTATTAGAATCCACACCATTATTCCATAAGATCCTAATTATTTATCTTTCAATTCCCATGGAGTAGCAATCTAGAAATCAATCTACTGCTTTCTCAAGATTTATCAATTAAGCTTGTAATTTATATCATAAGTAAATTTTCCTTCCCTTCATAAGTACAAATTCTAAGCATAATATGTAAACAAAATTATTTAACTACAAAGGATCAAAGTTTCCTAAGCATCCTATGTGAAAAAGTTCATTTGAATAACAAAATATCAAAGAAATTTGTAAATTAGAAATAAAAACCAAGGGTGAATTAATAGATTAATCCAAACTCTTAACTACCACAAATACATGTTATATGTCACAATACATGATAGAAGTGGTGAAAAGAAGATTAATCTATTAATCACGTGAAGTGAAAATTATAATCATTGAACACCACAATATTTGAGAATTGATAATAAAAACTAGAACTTTATTTAATAATGGTATTTCATCCAACCTTAGTTAGGTAATTTAAATAGACATAATTAATATTTAAAACAAAACAAAGAAACTAATATACATAAATTAAATGAGAACTAGGAAAGGAAGAACAAGTTTAAAAGAGTTATTAGCTCTTGGTTCTTTCCTTTCCATCATTGTTCTCTCTCTTCCTCACTCTTTCTCTCTTTGCCGTGTATCTCTCTTGAATTTCTCCACGCACTCTCTGAGAACAATCTGAAAATATATATAGCCTACAAGTGCCAACAAGTGCTGGCTGCCACCTCCATTTGTTTCCAAAGTGGTAATTCAATTCCAACTTGAATTGGTTTCCACCTTCCAACTCCATCACGTGAGTCCAACCAAGTTTGGCAGCCAACTTTTAATTCTTTAATGAGTTCTATCTTTATGAAAGATTGGGGTGGCAAAGTATCTACAAATATCTCATAACCTGAAGATATCTTGACAGTTGTTCCAGCAACTCCTTTGCTGCAACTATTTTTCTCACTTCACATTGCATCATTGGTGAGCTGTTGTAACATGCAGATCAGTTGGATAGGCTACACTTGTTCAATGGAGCTCAAATTTGGATATATTCTAGTCAACATCCATTGGAACAAGTTTCATGAAGATCTTCACCTCATTCGAGCAACGGAGCATGCTGATCCAAGGCCAAGATGGTGACCTACGAAAATGAACAAAAACAGAATTCATTCTAACCAAAGTAAAACTTATTAAAACACAAAAAAGAAGTAAAAAGCTATAAAATGTCAAGAACTAACTCAAAATATTGGGTGAATAACATGATAAATCATGTGTCAAAATGAACCTAACACTTGTCCTTGTTTCTGTTGCTGAACTCGTCGTTCTTTTGGCCTGCCCTCTTGGTTGGTTGATCTTCCTGCTTAGTAGACTTCTTTGCGGTGATTCGATCGTCATCCCAGAGCGCATAACGTTCCGCGATTGCGAAGACCTCTGCCAGAGTCTGGCTGGGAGCGATAGTCAGCTCGCGGTATAAGTCGTGTTCAGCTGGAAGGCCCTTCTTGAAAGCAGAGGACGCGATCCGATCGTCACATCCTACGATGTTGGCCTTTTCTGCTTTGAATCTCTTGATGTAATCTCGAAGGGATTCGTCGGACTTCTTGCTTAGGTTGAACAGGTGGTCGGGGTTCTTCTTGATTGTCCGGTAAGACGTGTATTCTTTCGCGAAGACGTATGCCAACTCCTTGAAGCTGCTGATCGACCCAGATGGTAGGGTGTGGAACCAGTCCTGAGCTGCTCCCCGCAGGGTCATCACAAACACCTTGCACATTAACGCGTCGTCGGCTTTGTGGAGGATCATGACATTTTTGAAGTGTTTTAGGTGGCTCTCGGGATCGGAGTCTCCCTTGAAGGGTGTAAACGAAGGCGTCGAGAACCGCTTTGGGGGAGCTGCCTGCTCAATTTCGACGGTGAAAGGTGTGGAGTTTGCTTGATCCATCTCCTTGCGCAGGGCATCTTCGAAGTTCCTGCCAGTTTTCAAGTCTCGTAGTTGGTCACTCACAAGCTTCTTGATGTCCTCTGTACGCATTGCTGGTTGGACACGTCGGCGACCCTCGCGATTTGGACGACGCTGATTGACCTCCTCATTGATCCGCAAGGTTCGAGCTTCTTGGCTGTGTTGCCTAGGCGGCGTGTTGGTAGACTGCGCTTGCGAGTGATTCTCCGCAGCTTGTCGACGAGAATCGGTCCTTCGAGAGTGAGCAGCGGAGCGCCTTTCCTCGCGGTTCTCACCGTGAAGGTTGTCAGGTTGACCTCCTTGGGAGCCTAGCCTTTGAAGAATGTTCCTCGACGAGTGAACAACAGAGCGCCTTTCTTCACGGTCCTCATTGTGATGGTCGTCAGGCTGATCTCTCTGGGAGCCTAGCCCTCGAGGAGCACTCCTTTGCGGGCCTAGGCGGTCGCGGACGTGGAGTCGTGGGCCCTGCCTTCCTCGCACGTCGCTCTGAGTGTGGCTTGCGGATGCTTGCGACATGTTGGCGAGCTGATCACGTTGTTGTCCCTCTCCTTGTCTGCTCATGCCTGCTTGACCTGCTCGGCGCCCGTCGATCTGCATGTTGGCGCAGTCGTCCATCCTTCTCTCTTCGCCCAGTGGTCCAAGGCCAAGGTTTCGAGCTAGATTGATTTGGTTGAGAAGCTGCCTCATCAAATTGCTTTGGTCGTCCATTCTCAGAGCTAGCTGGTCAACTCTCAAATTGAGGTCTGCTTGACTTCGTGGATCGGGAGGAGAGAAGTGTGTGGAGCCCAACTGCATACGGGCTAGGGTTTCATTGGAGGTGTACGCGGGAGCGTGCGTCAAGCAAGGAGGGAATGGAGGGAATGGATAGAGTTGCTCCAAGATCGGGCCTAAGTCGGCGGTGGTGACGAGTCCACTTTGATGGGAGGTTCCAGCATGCTCGGCGGTGGTACCATGAGGATGGCTAAATCCGGCCAAGGGGCCTTGGGTGGCTGCGGTGACCGGCGCGGTGGTGAGAGGTGGTGGCGCCACCATGTCGATCGCGGGATCATGGGTGGAGTGGCTTTGGGCCGTCGCGGATTGAGCCATGGCGGCGGCCTTGCCTCTCGTCATCTTGCTTCCAACCATGGTTGTTTGGAAGGCTTCGGTGGATTGGAAAATAGGAGGAACGGATTCCTTGAGCACGCGTTGAGTATAACTCGTGCTCTTAATGAAAGCACCAATTTGTGGGAGCAAATTTCCTCCCGCGGGAATATTCGTCTAAAGATTCCTTCGTCTTCTCCGCCTCTCTTTCTCCCTGCAAAACGAATAACAATAAGAGGACCACACCCGGGGGGTGTTGGCCAAAGGCCCTCCGATGCCTAAGTCAGTTCAATCGATCTGAAGAGAAACGATAGCTAAAATAGGGTACAGAGTTATATGTGTTTATGGGGTAAACCGGGCGGCCGGAGCCTTATGTAAAAGAGGGAGAGAAAGGAGGTGGCTAGGGTTTCTGAGAGATAATTTCTGTAGAGTTTCAGTAGGAGTTTAGACGTACCTCAACCCTTGTATGTGGCCATCCTTTTATAGAGTGTTTGTGCTTAATAAATCACGGCCATAAGCTGGCCGAAGGAACCCTTTCTCTCGGCCCTGGCACTTGTTCTTAAAACTGAAACGCGGCGTTTCGCCAGGGTACTTCGCCTTTCTAAAGACAAAAGAAGAAATGCTAAGGCATGATCATCTCAGCCTTAAGTGCAGGCCGAGGTCGAGGCCGGGCAAATTCACGGCCAGAGGCATTAAAAGCAAATCATCACGTGACAACAGGGTCCCAGGCTTCATTTAATGAAGTAGTGCCTGTTTAATGCAGCAAACCCACTGGCCACAAAGGAGCATTTAATGCACGAGGGAAGGTGGGAAGTGATTGAAGTCAGGATTTGGTGATGAGGATCAGAGTGATTAGACGTGGACATTCTCACAAAGAATTCTGACAGCTTGAGATATTGGTTCACCAGCTATCCAGGCCATAAATGCGTCTCCACGGCCAGAAGCTCAGAACCCACGATCAGGAGCGGCGGCAGAGATTCACCAGGATTTCTGGGGTCACACCACCATACTTCACGATCCCAAATGTCGATTGGACTGCCCACTTGCTCTAATCAAGCTCCACCATGCAGATTTTCAGCCTCGATTACTCCTCCAGGGACCCTTCCTATAAATACAAGGCTCGAGCTACATTCAAAGGGTTCAACACCAAAACAAAGCCTCCCACGGAGCAACTTATTTTTTCCTATAATGCACTTTCAATATCTTTACTTGCTTTCCTAGGAGTAGCGTTAGGTTGTAAGGAAAATCCATTCATCAATATATCATACGACCCTTGATTTTCAAGGCGCCGGAGCACCATCCTTGTTGTTCGTTCACTCACCTCATATATCACACGACCGCCGCTCCTTGAGCAGCGCGCCGGAGCACCGCCCAAAACCCACCACCAACACCATCCTCTCTCGGCTACAATCGTTTGATTAAGAAGACGAGTTCAAACAGGCACACCACTTATCCATCCAACACTCATCAACATCTCGACGCACGATAGACCGTGCTGGCACGCCCGCGCACAACCGCACCTCATCCAAAAGCAGGAAACCGCGTGTCAACGCACATCCCCTCGGCCCGGAACTCTAGGCCGTGAGATTTGCGCGGCAGACATAGAGGTCTTGGGAGCTAGGGTTTCAGAGGAATAATTCCGTAGATGGAAGGGAATTATTCCTCCCCAATTTGGCGAAATTTGACTAATTAGGGATTTGATTTATTTGATTTAAATCAAATCCCTAATCAGGATAGCAATCAAATCAATACCTAATTTAATTAGGTAACTCCTCCATTAATTGAGAATATTCGTAGGAATCAAATCAATCCTCAACCTAATTAGGTAACATTCTATTTAATTGGGTAACCCCCAATTAAATTGAATAATTCCCAATTAGGTCAAATAATCCCCAAATGGAAGGAATTATTTGACCTAGGGTTATGAATTAATTCGATTCCCACAAGGACCTCCACAGCCACAGAAAAAGGAGGTAACTCAAATCAATTTCTCCCTCACAATAGTATAATTTAAACCAAGATTTCAAATCATCTTAATTATATCAAAATCATTCGAAATGCTTAATTAAACTTAATTAATTACTATTATGCTGTGTTGGGTTTGCCCCTTGCAGGATACTTGGTGTGTGCCTAAGTCAGGAACCCCAAACTCTGCATTACAGAACATCATAATCTTCACTTATGGAATATTAAAAGAATGCAGTGAAATACAAGAACATGGTTCATGCTACTTTCCAAATACCCTCATAAACCATGCCTCATTTGCCATGAATCTTTACTATAAGACCGATGGACGCTACAATTGTGATTTCAATGGCGTTGGCCTTATCGTTGTCACTAATCCAAGTAAGCCAATGTGTTTGATATAATGCACTGCAAAATCTTATGTTTTCTTAACATGAATTTAGCTAACAAAGTGTGCTTATTCTTGTATATGTTGCAGGTTTTGGTGATTGTATCTATGTACGAGTCTGCCCAAAAGGAAGATGCATCAGAATAATAAGTTTATTGTAATGTAATTTCCATCTGATGGATGATGGAGAAGGTCCATTTTCTTGTGTTATCTAATCTAACAAATTGAGACTGTGGACTATAGCTTGCCTAGGTCTGATGGGTTTGTGTTGAGTTAGCTTTGTATGAGACAAGCTTATGTAAGATTCGGTTTGACTTGACCTAATAATGAGTATTTAAAAACAAGATATAAATATATAAAACAAAATTTAAAGGTAAACATGTAACAAAGAATCTGAGTACATAAACAAATGGAAGCATCATAAATATTAGGGAAATATAGTCTCTTCGATATAAAAGGCAACATAGGATAGTTAAAGTAGGAGTTAAGAACAAAGAATGAAAGCTAAAAAATAAATAGAAAATTTGGCATAAGTCCAATAATGAGGAGAGATTTTGGGTGCAATCCACGCAGAAATTGTTGTTGATCCAAGTCCTTTGACCTTTGCGCTACATAAGATTACATGCCTATTTCAATTTATTGATATTTACTTTTTTTTTTTTTTTTTTTTTTTTTTGTTCTAGTTATGCACCTAAAACATAAATAAGGTAAATTATGAATTCCTAAAACTGGTAAGTTATTGATTTGTGTTTGTACCATATCTGACCCTCCGCTCATACAACGACACGTGGATCTTAGAAACTCACCCAAGTGCCCAAGGCTCCGAACAATCAGCGTCGGCTACCGATGATATTGTCTCAAGTGGGCAAAAGGTCGCTACAGGCCCAACATAGACTACAATCGGTATCTCCTACCGATTCTGCAGAATCAACCTCGAAGCACTCGCCCGAAATATCTAAGGACTCGTGTCGACCTCATAGGGCCCTCCCACGAGTCCCACATCGAAATTAAGTACTAAGAGCATACAAAATGCCCTCTATAAATAGGCCCCTTCACCACAATACAGGGGTAAGACTTTCCAGCTTGACCTTTGCACTCATCTCTATCTGTTCAGTTTTAGTGCCAACAGATTGGCGCCGTCTGTGGGAAACGCTTATCGATTAACCCATATCTCAAACAAAGAAAACCCTGAGACCAAAAAATGAATCCATCTTCGGTCCTCCCTGCCAATGGCCCTATTCTCGGCATCGATGGCGAGCCCAACCTCGTTCCTCTGCTCCACACACCGCGAACAGATCCCCCTGCTCAGCCAAACACTCTGGAGGCTCGCATGGAGACTCTACAGCACGACATGGCCAGAATGCAGGAGCACAACAATATCCTCGCCTCTAAACTGGATGACAGCCAGAGGCAATTGCACGATCAGCAAACACACTCCACCCAGCTGCAGAACGGCTTGGAACAGACCATGCATCCACGGCAGGAGAAGTCTTTTAAAAGCATACGAAAACCCAACGCTTAGGATAAGGAGAAGCGGCATGCATCGGACAAACCACCGAATCGGCAGATCAATATGATTAGTGGGGGGACACCCATCGCCGAAACTAGCAACCGATCTGTCAAAGATTATGTCCGTGCCGTTCGGTACCCCCAGATCCTCAGCGTAGATGAAGGCCGCAACAACAAGGTCCAGCGAATCGGTTGGGAACCTATTACCTTTTCTGAAGAAGAAGAGCGTGGCATCATCTTCCCCCATTCTGACCCCATGATTATACGAGCCGACATTTCAGACTTCGACGTAGGCCGAATCCTCATCGACACAGGCAGTTCGGTCAACGTCCTCTTTGCCGATGCTTTCGAGGCCCTCGGCATAGACCCTCAGTACCTAAATAAGGATATCACCCCCCTCTTAAGCTTCTCTGGTGACGTGGTTGAACCTATCGGCAGTGTTCAGCTCCCATTCGCTGTCGGCGCTATCCCCAGACGAACGATCATCTACACCCATTTTCTAGTAGTCGATTGTCCAACGGCATACAACTCCATCATCGGCAGGACATCACTCACCAAGATGAAGGCCATGCTGTCGCCACACATGCTCCTCCTCAAGTTCCCCACGCACGCTGGTGTTGGCCAAGTGCGAGGGGATCAGTTGAGTGCACGGACGTGTTACGTTGCAGCAACCAAGGAATCGGCACGAGCGACGCTTCGCGAAACATATTCAGTTTCTGCCAGAATGACTGTGCCGAACGGCAGGGGGACAGAAAAACCGGATGATCCCCGAGATGAGGCCGTCATCCCACAAGCACAACCCATTGAGGATCTAGAATCGGTCGCCCTCTCCGACGCACAGCCTGACCGACAAGTACAGATCGGCACCACCTTGAGTTCGGCACTACGGGCCGATTTCATTGCCTTCCTGCGCGCCAATACAGAGGTTTTCGCCTGGTCCTATGACGACATGCCTGGCATCGCCCCAAACGTCATCAGTCACAAGCTCAGCATTTGCCCCACTGCCATACCCATCAGACAGAAACGGCAGGCCTACGATGCCGAACGATACGAAGCGATGAGAATTGAGGTGGAGAAATTGCGCACAATCGGCTTCATCCAAGAAGTCGCCTACACAATTTGGCTGGCCAATTCGGTGCTGGTCAAAAAGTCGAGCGGTGCATGGCGAATGTGTCAGGACTATACCGATCTGAACAAGGCTTGCCCCAAAGACAGTTTTCCTTTGCCAAGGATCGATCAGATGGTAGACGCAACGGCAGGCCATGAACTTCTCAGCTTCATGGACGCATACTCAGGCTACAATCAGATATTCATGAGCCCTGCCGATCGCGAACATACGACATTCATCACCGACAAAGGACTTTACTGTTACAACGTTATGCCATTCGGCCTGAAGAACGCTGGGGCAACCTACCAGCGCTTGGTCAACAAAGTCTTCTCTGAACTCATCGGCACCTCGATGGAGGTTTATGTGGACGACATGCTGGTCAAGAGCAAAACGGCCGATTCTCACCTCCACAACCTCTCCCTCATGTTCAGCGTTCTAAAGAAATACAATATGCGGCTCAACCCAAGCAAATGTGCCTTCGGTGTCTCCTCAGGCAAATTCCTTGGCTTCATGATCAGCCAACGAGGCATTGAGGCCAACCCTGAAAAAATTAAGGCACCGCTCGACATGCAGATACCAAAGACGCAGAAGGATATCCAGAGCCTCACGGGGCGTGTTGCCGCCCTAGCCCGATTCATATCCAAGGCCACCGATCGGTGCGCTCCATTCTTTAAAGCCCTCAAAGGAAGCAAGCGGCAGATTTTCTGGACTGCCGAATGTGACCGCGCCTTCCAAGACCTCAAGGCCTATATGAGCAGGGCGCCCTTGTTATCCACCCCTCTTCCCGGCGAAGAATTAATTCTCTACCTATCGGTATTGGCCACGGCATTAAGTTCCGTACTCCTCCGCAAGCCGGACGGCATAGAGCTTCCAATTTTCTATACTAGCCACGCTCTACAGGATGCCAAGATTCGATACCCTGAGCTGGAAAAGCTTGCCTATGCTCTTGTTCTCTCAACACGCAAGCTTCGGCCATATTTTCAGGCTCACAGTCTTACCATTCTCACCAATCAGCCCCTACGCCAAATACTGCAAAAACCAGAAACATCAGGTCGGCTAGTGAAATGGGCCATTGAACTCAGCGAATTCAACATCCACTATCACCCTCGGCCTGCCGAGAAGAGTCAAGCCGTAGCTGATTTCATCTCTGAAATGACCACATCTGAAGGATCCAATCCACACGACGCCGTTCCGAAATCGGCCGCGCCAGTCGCCCATCCGACCGAAGGAACGTTTAACCCTTCAATTCCCCTGTGGACTCTCTATGTGGACGGCTCATCCAATCGACAAGGCAGTGGGGCCGGCTTAGTGCTCAAAGCCCCTGATCAAACGATCATCGAGTATGCCATCCGATTCCAATTCCAAACTTCCAACAACGAAGCCGAATATGAAGCTATCTTGGTAGGCCTTCGGCTCGCCAAGGGAATGGGCACTCGACAACTGAAGATATGCAGCGACTCACAACTTATCGTCAATCAGGTGTTGACTGAATTCGAAGCCAAAGATACTTCGATGGCTGCCTACTTGGCGCATGCCCGCCGATTGCTACACCACTTTGACGCGTATCAGGTCCAAAGGATCCCCATATCTGAGAACAGCCACGCCGATGCCCTGTCGCACCTGGCATCGGCAATTGACGACGACGTAGGTCGCCACGTGCCGATCGAAATCCTCGCTCGGCGCAGCACCACCGACGGCGAGGTACATGCCGTTCGGCAGGATTCAAGCTGGATGGATCCAATATATGCTTACCTCTTAAGCGGAACGCTGCCAGACGGCAAAACCGAGGCCAAGACTCTCTGTCGCCGATCGGCACGCTACTTAATCTTGAATCAGATTCTCTATCGGCGTGGCCATTCCTTACCATTGCTTCGGTGCATGACCCCGCAGCAGGGAAACTACGTCTTACGAGAGATTCACGAAGGAGCCTGCGGAGACCATTATGGGGCCCGATCTCTGGCATTCAATACCATTCGGCAGGGGTATTACTGGCCGATCCTCCATACCGATGCCACCGCACTCGTCCAGAAGTGCGATCAATGCCAGCGTTTCGGCTCAGTTCCAAAACTGCCTGCCGAACCACTCACTCCGATTGTTAGCCCATGGCCCTTCGCTCAATGGGGTTTAGACCTCATCGGCCCCATGCCCCAAGGAAAGGGACAGCTCAAGTACGCCATCGTCGCTGTCGACTACTTTACACGGTGGACCAAAGCCGAAGCTTTGGCAACAATCACCGCAGCCAGGGTCGAACATTTCGTCTGGAAGAATATTATTTGTCGGTTCGGCCTCCCGAACTCAATCATCACCGACAACGGTAAACAATTCGACTCCTCTCAGTTCCGGCACCTATGCCACCGATTCGGCATCAACTTGTTCTTCGCATCTCCGGCACACCCACAATCAAATGGCCAGGTAGAAGCCATCAACAAGATCATCAAGAGGACACTGAAGAAGAAGCTTGGGGCAGCTAAGGGAGCCTGGCCCGACTTGCTCCCGGAGGCGTTATGGGCCACCAACACCTTCTACCGACGATCGACTGGCGAAACACCGTTTTCTCTTGCTTTCGGTACCGAAGCTGTTGTCCCAGTCGAAATCAATGCACCCTCATGCCGAACGGCATCTTACACACCAGCGCAAAATGAGACACTACTTGCACTCAACCTTGACCTCGTTGACGAACACCGTTTCCAGGCTCAGAGGACCTCTCGCTACTACGACTCGCGCGTCAGACGCTGCCTACAAAAGTCTCTCTCGCCACCAAAGACTCCAACGACGGCACCCTTGGCCCTTCATGGGAAGGTCCTTATGAGTTCGTCACTGTCTGCCGATCGGGAACCTACCGATTGCGCGGCACCGATGGTCAAACCCTCGGCCACCCTTGGAATATAGAGCATCTCAAATACTACTACAACTGATCGCACCTTCGGTTATCACCTTCGGTCGTCACCTTCGTACAAGTGATCGCACCTTCGGCTGTCACCTTCGGTCATCACCTTTGTAATCGGTTTATTTCAATACAATCCCTACTCTATACATACGGCATTACTACATACGGCAATATTATGTCAAGGATATTCTACATACGGCATGCCCACATACAGAATTAAGGAACTTAGCATATTAAACCGAAGCAAAGTTAACATAGATAAAAAAAGGCCACATAAGGGCCATCTGTCTTTACACATTGCCATTCGGCGTGTTCAAAAATCGAATCCATTTAAAAATAAAACAACATCACTAAGGGGCTTAGGGTTCGGCATCAGCAGTTGCACCTTCAGGATCGGGATCGGCATTCACATCCTCGGCAACAGTCAAAGCTTTGGCGATCGGCACGCTTGCCGCGTTCGGTGCAGGATGGTTCTCTTCCTCCTCGCTGCTCGATTCGGTGTCATCGGCTTCCACGGGCTCGGCATCCTCGCCCTTGTAAGCCTCCACCATCTCTTCGGTCACCCCTTCTGGCAACGGCGGCGGGTCCCGGAGGAAGTTTAGGTTCAGCTTCTTGTCAGCATTATACCGTTTGAATCGGTAGACAAAGTCGTCACATTGCTCCATGACTTCTTTGTCCACCAGAAGCGTGAACTCCTTCGACGCTCGGTAGTTGGCAACGGCTTTCGCCTTCGTCTCTTCCAGCTCCTTGGCATGCGACCGTTCGGCCGCATCCATGGCCACCTCCACCGCTGCCTTGGCCTCATGAGCGTCCACCACCTCCAGCTCAGTCGCCGCCAGCTTCGACTCAAGCTCGG
The DNA here is from genome assembly GCF_965620075.1 of Prunus avium. Taxonomy (NCBI): domain Eukaryota; kingdom Viridiplantae; phylum Streptophyta; class Magnoliopsida; order Rosales; family Rosaceae; genus Prunus; species Prunus avium. The sequence goes on from NC_142286.1 coordinate 5,556,468, forward strand.
CAATCTTAGCAGCATTCTCCTCGGCGCGCCGATCCGCCTCCTGGAGCATCTTTCCGGCATCGGCGATCTTCGAACGGCCCTCCTCAAACCTCTTCTGGTACCGTTCGGCAGCATTCACAGCTCGCTTTGCGCAGAGCCACATTTTCATATCAGCCTGCAACACAAACCGACACATTAGTACATGCCGAATCAAAATACACTTGAAATTCAAATCTCTACGAACTTACTGCAGCCTGAAGCCGGAAGGCGCGTCCGGTCTGCTCACGCAATGTCTTCATCAACAACTGCTCGATCTCTGACAGCTCCATCTGAGCGCCATCGATCATGCAATCGATGAACGGCACCGCCTTCCGAGGGCAAGCTATGTTGACCGGCCCCTCCTCTCCCTCTCCTTCATCATCGGGAATCAGCACCGATGTCCCTTCATTCGGCCACCTTGGCCGCTTCGGCAACGGTGTTGCATCGAGGGCACCCTCGATCATCCTTTTGCCTGTCACTTGGAGGTGGACCTCCCGAACAGCCTTAGCTTCGGCCGCCCTCTTCTCGCGACGGCGATCAGCCACCGTCATCTCATCCGCCGAAGCCCCTCCAACAGCTCTTGCCGTCTTCTTCTTCTTCGGCCTGGGGGACTGCCCCTTCTTCTGCTTCGACGCCCCTTGCCCCTCCAGCCGGCGCCTGGTTGCCTCACTCATCGTCCTCCCACCTGCCACTGCAAAACACACGAAGTCAGAAAGGGAACGGTAGCTTTAGAAAGTAGCCAAGACCGACCCTGCCAAACGGCATCTCTTACTCTGCCTTTTTTCTTCTTCCTCTTCCTCCCTCACTCTTCGGTCGTGTTCGACCCTACCGATCAGACCAGCCTTGAACAAATTCTTGAAGTAGAGCAGCTCCTTAAAGAACCGATCTTCTTCGGCAATTTTCGTCCTCACCCTCTCGATTGCTTCAACCTCTCTGATCGGTGCAGCAAGCCGTTTCAAGGACACTGAAACAAAAACGCAAACGGTAAAAAAAAAACAACACACAACACTCCTGCCGAACGGCAGGCCTTCACCTACCGACTGTCTGGAAGGTTGTAGGGATCCGCCTCTCTACAATCACCCCCGGTGCCGATTCCCAGTCACCAGAGACAATGACCCTACGCTTACGCTAGGTCTTTTGGGAGCTCGGCAGCCCAACCACAAAGTGTCCACGCTGCCCTGCCGATAGACAGTTGCACTGAACCCACCCCCCTTGATCGGCACTCTTCGCCCTTGTCACACTGTACAACTGGGCCCACTGTTCGTAGCTCGGCTCTCCCTCGCCAGCCAGGCCGAACGCCGTGATCGTCCCCAGCAACGTAATCCAAAAGTTTGGATTATACTGCCCCGGTGCATACCCTATCACGGCCAAAATCTTCTGCACCGAATGTCTCAACGGCAGCCTAAGCCCATGCTTGAAGACATCGGTGAAGAAGACCACTCCCTTGTCATTGTCACTAAGCGACTCTAAGGGCTCCGGAATTCGCATCCCTACCGATTCCGGAATATTGTACTCCGCCTGAATCTTGGCCAATTCAGATTCAGTCAGTGTGTTCGGCTCTAAATGGTCTACTCCGAACACCAGTTCCGTCGGCCTCGCCATCGGAATCCGTTGCCTGCCACTGACTACCCTCAGCACCCCCTCCCCTGGCACAGCAACGGACACGCCACCAGCATCGGCCCCACGACCCGAAGTCGACGGCTCACTGCCTTGGGGCAATTCACGCGAAGTGCCACTAGCTTCGGTGCGCACTCCTGCCCCCTCCACTATCTCACAACTTGAAGGGCTCCCAGAATCGGCACTCTCACTCTCCTCGGACGAACTCCCCAAGGACGATTCGTCCTCATAGGCCCTCGGACTACGCCTACTCTCGGATTCGGTATCGGACATCTACAAACACAAATAAAGGGACACTAAGGGCCATGCTAGAATCAAAACTAATATTCTACCACCTAAACACCTATGTTCATGCTTGTTCATGCTTGTTCATACTTGTTTATGCTTTATTCAAACAAAAATTTATCGAATTCAACACTTTGATTCGTAAAAACTCAAAAACACGGCAACATACCTTGTTTCCACGGTGGTTCAAGTTCGCCGGAAATCGCCTCCGCCTTGTTCACGCTCGCCGGAAATCGCCTGCTCAGTCTTCGCACGGTTGCCGGAAATCGCCTCTCACAAGCTCTGATTGCTCTCAAAAATTCCAAGTATTCGACCTCTCGTCCCTTCCTCACATTTATAGGACGAACCTAGCATCGGGAAGCGAAGCGACGCATCGGGATACGAAATGACGCGACTCTTCACAGCCATGCCGACACGTGTCACGCATGCATGGGAGAGCCCAAACGTTGTCAGTTGAAACGTTTCCAATCCTCAGAGACGCTTCAACTTCAGGAACGTTGCAGCTCTAGCCACCTTCGAGCACAACACCATTAGCGAACGGCAGGCGCACATCGATGAGTTTTCACTCACCCTCGTGCCGAACGCTAGGCGCACATTGATGAGTTTTCCACTCACCTCTCGTGCCAAACGGCAGGCGCACATTGATGAGTTTTCACTCACCTCTCGTGCCAAACGGCAGGCGCACATTGATGAGTTTTCCACTCGCCTATCGTACCGAACGGCAAGTGCACATTGATGAGTTTTCCACTCACCTCTCGTACCAAACGGCAGGTGTTCCCAAACCCTGACCTACACTATCCTCTCGGGCCATTCGGTACCAAATGCCGTCTCTTTTCCAAGCTCACTCCCTCGGGCACTTGGGGGACTACATACCACCATCAGCAACAACGAGACCATCGAGTCCGGGTCAGAATGTCGAAGACAGATTCAAGTCCCCAACCGAGAAGCTTCTCAATCGGTAACTTGGGGGACTACTGTTTGTACCATATCTGACCCTCCGCTCATACAACGACACGTGGATCTTAGAAACTCACCCAAGTGCCCAAGGCTCCGAACAATCAGCGTCGGCTACCGATGATATTGTCTCAAGTGGGCAAAAGGTCGCTACAGGCCCAACATAGACTACAATCAGTATCTCCTACCGATTCTGTAGAATCAACCTCGAAGCACCCGCCCAAAATATCTAAGGACTCGTGTCGACCTCATAGGGCCCTCCCACGAGTCCCACATCGAAATTAAGTACTAAGAGCATACAAAATGCCCTCTATAAATAGGCCCCTTCACTACAATACAAGGGTAAGACTTTCCAGCTTGACCTTTATACTTATATATTGTCAACAGCGAGGGCTCTTAGAAAACAAACTCACTTTAGCATCGGAGGGTCTTAGGCTGGTTCCACACCGGTTCCATAGACCTCACGAGCCTCAACTCTCTTCTATTCAGGATCTGCATCCAAGAACAAGAAGAATCTGCATCTATCACTCAATCGATCTGCTAGATCGTCCTCACCACTTGTAAGTTGCACTCATCTCTATCTGTTCAGTTTTAGTGCCAACAATTTGTAAGATATTAATTATCATATTTGATTTGAATTTAATTGCAAGTCTATTTATTGAATTATGAAATTTTCCCGAGGTATACCGACGTCAAAATTTGTAATAAGAGTTCATAAAAACTTCATACCTTAACAATAGGTAAGGTACCTATGCATACACCTCGTATGCAGTATGCAGGTAATTAAACCCATAAATTACCTATGGTCCAGGTAATTAAATCCATAAATTACCTCTAGTCTAGGTAGTTATACCCTCTAGCCCAGCTAATTGAACTCATATAATATCTTGGTATGGATCTTTAAACTCAACTGAGATAAAAATCCATACAAAATTTCTTTGGAAAAAAAAAAAAAAAACACACTATTTCATGGAAGACATGTACGTATGTATACAAATATGAACCTCTAGAAAAAACTACTTAAGAAAACTACTCAAGAAAAAAACACTTACCTATAAGGCATGTACATATATACCTGTATGTATTAACATTATTTACCTATATGTCAGGTACATAATTTAATGTGGGTGCTTGTCTGATCGATTGGTATAATATGTGAGTCTTTACTTTTTATTGATTAAATTGTATTTTATCTATATATTAGGAATATTATCAAGGAAAAAAAATTCAAAATTCAAAATTTGGAATTCAATTTCAAGGAAATAATGCATTAAATTTAGATTTTCAATGTGTTTTCCTTATTTACCTTAAAGGGTAAAATCGACACAACAAAAAAGTAATAAATGTCAAAGGACCTACATCTAAAACAAAAAACACGAGACTAGACCCAATGACAGCTAATCGTTTTGGACCTAGATCTAAGAACCCCAAAAATAAACTCTGGCAATCAAACAAGTATTTTTTTCAAGTCTCGGCAATCAAACAAGTAGGTTTCACAGAAACGTGGTTTGTTATGGCTAATCTACTCCCCTAGTTTGACGAATGATGTATTGTGTTTTGTCCCTGCTGTATGTTCTTCATTTACAGAGAGATTGTGGAATATTAGTTTCATAGTATTTTGTCAGTTTTATTTATTTATTATTTCATTGTCTTCTTCTGGGTAGTTAAAGATGCTCATTATACCTGAACTTTTACAGGGGTGCTCATTATATGAATGATGTAATAAAAATCACAATGCAAAAACAGATATGATTGTTATTTTTTTAATAGAGGAAGATCATTATACCTCAACTTTTACAAAAGCCTCTCCGCCCATTCCTTGCTCAAGGGTATTTTGATGATATAGGAGTGTAAAATGTGATTCTATTAAGGATGTCACATCCTTTTTGTAATATGTTGTAGATTATGAATATATAGTGGGAATGTGGAATGAAATTATAGTGGGAATGTCGAGTTTTTGTATTGCCATTGTATTGCTCCCCTATTGCATTTGTATTGTCATCGTATTTTCATTGTAGTGTTGTGGTATTGCCTAGTTATTGCACTTATATTTGTTTCTTATCACCTGTTTTTTCAAGTCTGTCTTGTGAATGAATTTATAAGGATATTTTGTAAAAGAAAACGCTTGATTGTATAAGGTTATTTTGTAAAGGAAAATACTAGATCATTATTCATTATCATATTAAATAAGGTACAACATGCATCATATATGTATCTCTTCAATATGATTGATTCGTGTTCAGCTATTGGTGTAAGAATGTGATTCCATTATTGCTTTTTATTGATTATCTATTAGTGTAAGAATGTGATTCCATTAAGGACTGTTGAAATAAATAAAAAATTCATTGACATCAAATTAAACTCTAGCCTAAGTTTAAAGAAGTTGGGCTCATAGCTAAAATGGTCTTGTGGACTTATTGCTAAATTGGTTTAGGCCCAAAATGAATTAATATTAATATATTGAAAGCACTAACATAATGTGCTTCAAGTACGTGACTATGGAGTGTGGAGTTGAGGGGCTGACTGAAAATGGGAAGTTACTCCCACATATGGTATCCACACAATACGTGAACCCATAACTGGCTCCACTCCTTTCAGTTTCTCTGGGTTTATAAAAAGGGACCATTGGTGAGCAAAAGGGGGAGAGAGAAAAAGAAAGGGGAGAAAACAAAAGGCAAAAAATGCAGAGGAGAGAAACATAGAAGGGCTACATAGAAGAAAAATAACAAAACTGCTGCAGAAACAGGCAAAGAAGACATGAAGCTCTGTCACAATACCATTGAGTATCCTTTTCTGTACAACTAACTTGCAGGCAAAAAATGTGTGTGAGGCCATTGTACAGAATCCTGAAAATTCCTCCATGTTTGATATTAAGAAATGTCTGATATCCAGAGAGGTCTCGGCAATGGAAAATGTAAACAAATCCTCTCAAATTGGCAGTAATCGTGATATTTACACAAAGAGCTCTCGCAAGGATCTCTCTGTTGTGAGGGTACATATGCGTTTCTACAAGAGCCCCACAGTGTTGATCTTCTCAAATTGGTAATGATTGCTATTTACACAGAGAGCTCCCGCAAGGTCCTCTCTGTTGTGAATGTACAGATGGGCTTCCGCAAGAACCCCATTGTACTGAGTGCTATGAATACCTTACGAGTGTCAATAGGCACGTCGTGGTACTCGGAGAAGACCTTGCGAGTGTTCTTGAGTACCAAAAATAGAAAATGGCATGTTATATCCTAATCCACCTTCAGTACAATGAAATTCCATATATGCAAATTGGAGAAAAAAGATATGGCAAAACGTGCTACAAACGGAGAAAATCAACAACTTTGTTTTAGTCTCACCCATATGCATAAACAAAAGAAAATATAAAAGAAGATATTAAAAGATATGCAGATACTGCTGATTGCCAGAAAGTTTACAAAAGCTGATGACTCACATCCACGTCTTGTGCTCCAAAATTTGCCAACAAAGAAAAATCCCAAGCCAGATGGCCCACGCAAGTTGCTAAGACAACACTCCTCTGCAGCAATTTGCAAATATCATAAAAAGTTCTCACTTTCTTGATGGCAAGACATGAGGCAAATGAGACCAAACAAAGTCAGCATCTCAATAGGCGGTATGATAGCTCTCCCAAAAGATCTCAGTTTGCAAATGGAAATATGCAATCAAATCATAAAGAAAAGAATGCACCAAAGCATCAACAAGCAAAAAGCAAAAGGAAAAGATGGCTCGCCAATTTCAAGCCAAGAAGCCTCCACCTCCTGCCATGCCCAAGATTGAAGAAGAAAGCAACAAAAAAAAGGGGTTGGAAGACCAGGAAGAGACTAGCAAAAGCAAGGAAAAAGAAAAGCAAGAAAAAAAAAGAAAAAAAAAAGTAGCATATAAAGAGTAACAATCTCTGTACTTTTTTTGATAAACAGGCATGCCTCTTTTTTTTTTTTTTTTTTGGTCAAGCGATGCCTCTTTAAGTCCCAAGACTTTGAACTAATAGTTTAATGGGCTATATGGTCTAACTCTGACAGAAAGGAGCAAAGGAAAAGACTAACCTTGTTTTGATTTCTCTTTGGTTTTGGTGTCTCCAACTCAAGGCTCTGCATCGATTTTGGCTAATGGGTAACTGAAGATATATGGTTTGGTTCAGTTTGAATTAATTTGAACTACTCCAAATACATATGGGAGTGACTTAGTTTGAATTGATCTCTATTACTCCAAATAGATATCGGTTTTTGGTTTCAATTGGCAGCTAGATCTCAAACCTTTCTGACGTGGACTTTTGTTTATGGGTAGGGGTGGGCACGGTTTGGTTTGGACCGGTTTTTGCCTCAAATTAGAACCGATCTGGTACTATTCATCTGGTTGGGTTCGGTTCAGTTTTAATTTAAAAAAATTCAAAAACTGTCCGGTTCTGGTTGAACTGAACCGGATTATAAAAATTATTTTTTAATATAATTTTCAATTGAAATTTTATTTTTTTAACTTGAAAATTAACAAATTATTTAATTTCATATAAAAATAAATATTAAAGCTAGAAAAGAGAGATATTTTGAAATTGAACTTGGATAAATATTAGTTATGAGATTAAAAATATAGCATTGAATATAAATAAATATTGAAATTATATAATTTTTAATTTGAACGGTTCGCCGGTCTGATTTTTGAAGACATAGAACAGGAACCAAAATTGGTCCAAACTGGTCCGGTTCGTTTTTGACCGATTGTTGACTTTTTGGTCAACTCGATTTTTTTCCAGTTTGGTTCGATGCGGTTCGGCTCAGATTTTCGGTTCGCCAGTTTGAATGCCCACCCCTATTTATGGGCCAACTAATGGAAATGTCGAGGCCTAGAAACAAATTGATGAGTTGACAAAACAAATTACCCAATAACTCTCAAAAGCCCAAAATATTTGATGGGTGGTCCAAATAAATTATGTGGTTAATGGATCAATTTTTAAATCCTCAAAACCATATGTGAGTAAATTAATGGGCTCATTAAAATGCCTGTTAATTTTCTTTGGACATTGACAATAAAAAATGGTACAAAATCATTCCAAATTTTCTCATGGGTCATCTACCAGTGCAAATTTCAATGAGATCAAATTCAAATCTCTCAAACACAAATTCTTTTAAGGGGTCCTTCACTCTTTGAATCAAATTCTCTAAGGAACTATGTCTGGTTTGATTCTGCCAAGCATACGTAGGCAATTTGGAAATTCAATCCAGATACAACCACAAGTATACAAACAGAATCCCTGGTTTACCTTAACCAAATTCGCCCCAAACACTTTTCCAATCACAAAATCAAATTGAATCCTTGATCCAACCACATTCATTTTTCACACCATAAAATTCTTTCAATGGGTCATCCACTCTTTGAAAGCCCTTGTTAAAAATATATATTCAAGAGAAATACAAAATCATTAAAATGCCTGTTAGTTTTCTTTAATTACTTTATTACATTTTTTTTATCTAACAAGGACGTCGCGTCCTTTTTATAAATCAAATTCATAGTTGCTTCCCTAGCAACAAATTATATTAATTAAGAAAACCAACCCAAAATCAAGGCCCCACTCCATTGCAATACAAAAGCAATATGAAAGCAATAAACAAGCAATAGACACGCAATACAAAAGCAATAAAAATACAATAAACAAGTTGGGCGAGGCTTTTCTTTTCCTTGTGCAATCTGAAAAGAAAAGGGGAAAGAAACAGAAATTGTCAAGACAAAACTACATAAAGAAACATAAAGTGATTATATCAGACATTTGTTCGGTTCACAATTGTATATCATTTTGTACCCTTCTAGCTTATGATTTCGTTATGTTTTTGAGTTAACCTTGTGCTTTTAACCTCTTTTGTGTTTGTCATTTAGTTCATGGAGCTCTAGGTATCACTTGAGACTTTTGAAGTAAAATGGTGAAAACAATGTGTAAAAACTGAAGACTGAGTTACAAATTCATTTCGGACATATCTTTTTCATATGTGCTTGGATTGGGCCAATTCACGTGTGCTTGGAAAGAAGACATTCTGAACTTGAAGATGGACAGCTCAAGCTCATCAATTGATTAATCCAAGCCCAATCCGTGAGCCCATCAAAAGACACATCATTCTGACTTGCAGATGAGCTCATTGCTTGCTTGGTCATGACTGACATGAGGATGAGCTATTGGTTTCTGGATGGAAGCTTGGTCATGCTGACATGAGGATGAGCTATGGCTGCTGGTGGAATTTTTTGGTGAAGTGCAGCAACCAATTTAGATTTTATAATACAAGTGTTGTATGCATTAGCCATATTGAATTCAGATTTGTCACTCCCCGGCAACGGCGCCAAAAACTTGTTGTTTAATTATGTTAACTCACAAGTGTACAAGCCAATCAGTAGTATAGCAAGACAAGAACGAGGTCGTACCCACGAGGACTGAAAAGTTAAAATTAGTTATGTACTTAGATTACCAAATTCAAGAAGTTAGGAAGTTAAGTCTAAAACAAAATTTAAAGCAAGAGTGAGTTTGAAAACAAATGCAGCAAGATTAAAATGAACTTTGAAGTGAGAATGCTTGTGATTATAGAAAGAAATGAACAAACTGAAATTGCAAAGGAAAGCAAGTAAACAAAAGTAACAAAGAGTGGTTTTGAAGGTTAAAACACAGGTTTGGAGACTAGGGCATTCGATTCACCATAACAATTCAATTCTGGGTTATAAAGATTCAAGTGACAAGTCTAATTCAGATTCAAAGATTGATTCTAGCTAATGTATGATTAAGCCATGGTGTTTGGTCCTAACCTTGTATTCCTAATTCCCTAATTTGATCATTTGTTGTCTAACCTAAAATTAAGCATTAGGAATCCATTAAGCATAGAAGAACATTTTAAACAACCAAGTATGTATCTAATCCAGATTGTCGAATTCACATACACACTCTTCCTATTCATAGTTCAATTTGAATTAAAGCATGGTGTCTACTCTTAATTCAAACCAAGATATACAAATCTGAATGGTAGCTAGGCATTCCGATCAGCATATAGGCAAGTAGGCGAAATGAATAAGAACATGAATCATGAATCAAACTTGAAACTTGAAATTTATAAACCCAGAATATTCATGTTAGGTTACATCAAAGCCCTAGTTATGGATTTAGTTACTCATAATGGAAAAGAGACTTGAACAGAAATGAGAAAACATAATGAATGCAATAAGAGTAGAAAAACCCCTTTTCTGAAGTTCTTGTGGTGTCCAAGGCTTCTCCAAGTGCTTCTCCACGTCTAATTCTTCTCCAAGAGCTTTCTCATGTCTAGACGGATGTATGAAGGATATGGAGGTGATTTGGGATGAGTTTGAGTGAGTGGTGATGGCTGAGAAAGATGAAATTCGTAGGGAAATAGAAGAGAGGTTTGCTGGAGTTGTTTTGGTGATTTGAGGCTGTTTAGAGCTTTTGGTTGATTGCTGGAGTGTTTGGGATTGTGAGAGTGTTTGAGGATAATTTCTGAATGTGTTTGGGAAAATGATGGAGGTGTTTGAGGGAGGATGGAGTGAAGGATGGCTGAATTGTGGGGTTGTGAATCCCAGGCTTGCACCAAAATCAAAAGATCCTGGCAGCTTTGACATTCCTATTAACATTGGAGACAAGAAGGTTGGAAGAGCCATGTTGGACTTGGGAGCAGGCATCAGTGTAATGCCATATTCAGTTTATCAAGAGCTTGGTTTAGAAGAGATGAAGAAGACTTCAATTCGTCTTGAACTAGCTGATCATTCTATCAAATATCCAAAAGGTATTGTAGAAGATATTCTAGTTCAAGTTAATACACTAATTCTTGTTTGTGCCTAATAAATCACGGCCATGAGCTGGCCGCGGGAACCCCTTTTCTCGGCCCCGGCCCTTGCTCGTAAAAACCAAAACGCAGCGTTTCGCCAGGGTAGTTCGCCCTCCTGAAGACAAAAGAAGAAATGTCAAGGCATGATCATCTCGGCCTCAAGCGCAGGCCGAGGCCGAGGCTAGGCAAATTCCGGCCAAAGCATTAAAGGCAAATCATCACCTGACAACAGGGTCCCAGGCTTCATTTAATGAAGTAGTGCCTGTTTAATGCAGCAAACCCACTGGCCACAAATAAGCATTTAATGCATGAGGGAAGGTGGGAAGTGACTGGAGTCAGGATTTGGTGAGGCGAATCAGAGTGATTAGACGTGGACATTCTCACAAGGAATTCTGACAGCTTGAGATATTGGTTCACCAGCTATCCAGGCCATAAATGCGTCTCCACGGCCAGAAGCTCATAACCCACGATCAAGAACGGCGGCCGAGATTCACCAGGATTTATGGGGTCACACCACCATACTTCACGATCCCAAATGTCGATTAGACTGCCCACTTGCTCTAATCAGGCTCCACCATGCAGATTTTCAGCCTCGATTACTCCTCCAGGGACTCTCCCTATAAATACAAGGCTCAAGCTACATTCAAAGGGTTCAACACCAAAACAAAGCCTCCCACGGAGCAACTTATTTTTTCCTGTAATGCACTTTCAATATCTTTACTTGCTTTTCTAGGAGTAGTGTTAGGTTGTAAGGAAAATTCATTCATCAATATATCATACGACCCTTGACTTTCAAGGCGCCGGAGCACCATCCTTGTTGTTCGTTCACTCACCCCATATATCACACAACTGCCGCTCCCTGAGCAGCGCGCCGGAGCATCGCCCAAAAGCCACCACCAACACCATCACTCAACGGCCTTGTAGTTCACGCCGTGAACCTAACGGCCGAGACCAGTTCCTCTCTCGGCTACAATCGTTTGATTAGAAGACGAGTTCAAACAGGCGCACCACTTACCCATCCAATACTCATCAAACATCTCGACGCATGGTAGACCGTGCTGGCACTCCCGCGCACAAACGCATCGGACCCAAAAGCAGGAAACCGCGTGTCAACGCACGTCCCCTCGGCCCGGAAACCCAGGGCGTGAGATTTGCGCGGCAGACAATTCTTCCTGTTGATTTTGTAGTGATGGATATAGAGGACAATCCAAATGGAGATCGTGTTGATCCCATTCTTTTAGGACGACCATTCATGGCCACAACAAACACAATTATCAATATGAAAGATGGCACCCTCCATGACTGTGTTGGGTGAAACTGCTGAATTTAAAGTGTTTGATCCTCCATCTCAACCTTCTATCTCTCTTGATACTTGTTTTTCAATTGATGTTGTGAATGATGAAGTTTCTTCCAAGAGTTTGCAGAAACAGCCCACTGATGCTATAGAAGTTGTCATTGCACAAGCAGAGGAAGAACAAGTTGAACCAAAGTTCCAAGAAGTGGTAGCTGCCCTAGAAGTGTTCCATCCATTTCCACCAATTTCTGGGTTACCACTTGAGCCCCTTGATCCATGCTCTATGAAAGTGGAACCATCCAATGGCATGTTCAAAGTTACACCCCTTGCACACTTGAAGAAAAAGAAAAGGAAAAGGAAGAGGAGAAGAAGTTGGGTGAACTATCTTGAGATGATTGATCCGAAACCCCCCAACTCATCATAAGCTGATTGCATAATGTCTTGCCAAGACATTAACTAAGGCGCTTCTTGGGAGGCAACCCATGTGTTCAAGAAGAAGGTGTTTGTTAGCGGTCGACCTAATCGCATCAAGGGGGAGTTTTTCTCTAAACCTTCTTCTTAACTTTTCCCTTTATCATTTGCATGTTCTCAATCATCTTTTCTATGCTTTAACATTGAGGACAATGTTCAATTCAGGTCTGGGGGGAAGGTTTGCAATTTTCGTTCATTTATGTTTTCAGTTTTCTTTCATTGTGTTCTTCAGTTTTTGTTCATTTTTTTTTAGAAGGTCGTGCAATCAATATTATGGAGCTGCCATTGAGGTTTTCATATCAGAATTTTTGCATTTCACAAAGCTTTTGCTCTTAGAATTCTGGTGGCTAAAGTACCATGCTCAAATTCTTGAAGGAGAATAGTGGAGACTACCCTAGTGAGCCATATCGAGCCTAATTGCTTTCTTGAGAGGGTTTAAAGTGTTCTATTTCTCATCCATACTTATTTTCTTCAATTCACTCTAATTGATCTCATTGTTCCATTTTGATTGAATACTAAGGATGATTCTCTTTTGCAGATATCATGTGCTTGCTCTCATTCATGAATGAACTCATTGAAGTGATGCTAGGCTATGTGTGCATAACCATTCTATGTGCTTTCTTTTCACCCAACCTATATGTGTGTTCCATCAGGCCTCTTGAAGCCAAACACTTCAAGCCTTTTCTTTTATCACCCTCATCATTTTCCCTACCTTTGTATCTCAATCTGAGATACTTAACCTCTTGTAGCCATACCCTATAACTTAGAAATATACCAAGGTGTGCCAAGATAAAGTTTGAAGCAAGGAAGTTGCTATCGTGTACCTAAATGAAAATTGGTGTGAGTCTGTGCAATAAAGTTAAAGAGTTGCAGATCAAATCAGCAAAGATGAAAGTGTTTCAATATGATCTAAGTGTGAAAAATAAAGTCCATGCCAGGTGATACCATGAAGTTTGCAGCCATGCCAATCTAAATCAATGATACCTTGCAGATCAATGAAGAATGCAACCTTGGTATGTTCTTAAGTTACTTGTTTTTCCTTCCAATTCTTCCATTTCCCATAACCTTAGCCTTTCATTACAACCTTGGAAAGACCTAGCTGATCTTTGAGGATGTATTCATGGGTGCTGGTAAGTATGTGTGTATCTCTATTCTTAGTATTTGATTCCTTTCATGAGATGTAACCAAAACTTGTGCTTCTATTTCTTACACTCGCTTATGCTTTCTTGAGAGAATTAAACCTTAGGTTCCGAGTGATTGAGTGTTATCTGTGAGAATTAGAGTCGAAGCATGTTCTCTATTCAAGGTTTGAGTGTGCTTGCTTTGAAGCCGTGTGCCTTTGAGCTATAGCTTCCACTTGTACACACTGATTGATCACCTATCTTGGCAACTCTATGGTGTTGGAGGTATGACTAAAGTTTTCTTTCATTTTCATTAGTTGATTTCAAAGTTTGTTTTTCTAACCACTTTGTTTTGTAGAGTCAGTAAAGCGTTTATGGGTATCGTTTCTGTTAAACCCTTAGGAGACACAACCCCTCCTACTAGGGATGCCTAGAGGTTTAAAAGCTTGTTGCATATGCTCAATGCAATCGAGTTACCTGCGGAAGTGGTTTACTTAACTTCTTGTTTTTGTTTTGTTTTGTTTTGCTCGAGGACTAGCAAAATCTAGGTCTGGGGGTATTTGTTCGGTTCACAATTGTATATCATTTTGTACCCTTCTAGCTTATGATTTCGTTATGTTTTTTAGTTAACCTTGTGCTTTTAACCTCTTTTGTGTTTGTCATTCAGTTCAGGGAGCTCTAGGTATCACTTGAGACTTTTGAAGTAAAATGGTGAAAACAATGTGTAAAAACTGAAGACTGAGTTACAAATTCATTTCGGACATATCTTTTTCATCTGTGCTTGGATTGGGCCAATTCACGTGTGCTTGGAAAGAAGACATTCTGAACCTGAAGATGGACAGCTCAAGCTCATCAATTGATTAATCCAAGCCCAATCCGTGAGCTCATCAAAAGACACATCATTCTGACTTGCAGATGAGCTCATTGCTTGCTTGGTCATGACTGACATGAGGATGAGCTATTGGTTTCTGGATGGAAGCTTGGTCATGCTGACATGAGGATGAGCTATGGCTGCTGGTGGGATTTATTGGTGAAGTGCAGCAACCAATTCAGATTTTATAATACAAGTGTTGTATGCATTAGCCATATTGAATTCAGATTTGTCACTCCCCTCTCCCTATAAATACCGCTTCAATTCCAAATTCAAGGTGTGCAAGCCTGGGATTCACAACCCCACAATTCAGCCATCCTTCACTCCATCCTCCCTCAAACACTTCCATCATTTTCCCAAACACATTCAGAAATTATCCTCAAACACTCTCACAATCCCAAACACTCCAGCAATCAACCAAAAGCTCTAAACAGCCTCAAATCACCAAAACAACTCCAGCAAACCTCTCTTCTATTTCCCTACGAATTTCATCTTTCTCAGCCATCACCACTCACTCAAACTCATCCCAAATCACCTCCATATCCTTCATACATCCGTCTAGACGTGAGAAAGCTCTTGGAGAAGCATTAGACGTGGAGAAGCACTTGGAGAAGCCTTGGACACCACAAGAACTTCAGAAAAGGGGTTTTTCTACTCTTATTGCATTCATTATGTTTTCTCATTTCTGTTCAAGTCTCTTTTCCATTATGAGTAACTAAATCCATAACTAGGGCTTTGATGTAACCTAACATGAATATTCTGGGTTTATAAATTTCAAGTTTCAAGTTTGATTCATGATTCATGTTCTTATTCATTTCGCCTACTTGCCTATATGCTGATCGGAATGCCTAGCTACCATTCAGATTTGTATATCTTGGTTTGAATTAAGAGTAGACACCATGCTTTAATTCAAATTGAACTATGAATAGGAAGAGTGTGTATGTGAATTCGACAATCTGGATTAGATACATACTTGGTTGTTTAAAATGTTCTTCTATGCTTAATGGATTCCTAATGCTTAATTTTAGGTTAGACAACAAATGATCAAATTAGGGAATTAGGAATACAAGGTTAGGACCAAACACCATGGCTTAATCATACATTAGCTAGAATCAATCTTTGAATCTGAATTAGACTTGTCACTTGAATCTTTATAACCCAGAATTGAATTGTTATGGTGAATCGAATGCCCTAGTCTCCAAACCTGTGTTTTAACCTTCAAAACCACTCTTTGTTACTTTTGTTTACTTGCTTTCCTTTGCAATTTCAGTTTGTTCATTTCTTTCTATAATCACAAGCATTCTCACTTCAAAGTTCATTTTAATCTTGCTGCATTTGTTTTCAAACTCACTCTTGCTTTAAATTCTGTTTTAGACTTAACTTCCTAACTTCTTGAATTTGGTAATCTAAGTACATAACTAATTTTAACTTCTCAGTCCTCGTGGGTACGACCTCGTTCGTTCTTGTCTTTCTATACTACTGATTGGCTTGTACACTTGCGAGTTAACATAATTAAACAACAACATTACCCCTTACATTTTTCCTGCCAATGATATACATACCCTGTGAAATTGGAGACAATCTTGACATTGAAAATAGCAGAGGCATGCATCATTTTGCAAACTCAATGATGAGATTGGGATATGATGCATATTTCACATTTTCCACCCTATTATAATGGAAATTTAAATTATATATACAAAATTCTTTACTGATAATGATAACCACCCCAAGCTAAGGACGGCTCGGCATAAATTAATACAACTTCAGTCAGACTATGGCATTATATATATCCCTTGAAATACAATATACAAATTGCTGGCTCAAAGAAGAGTAACAAAATTTTGATTCCAAATCCAGCATTTCAGTACAACGCTGGAGGAAGTTTCAACAAATTGAAGACTATAAGTCTGCGTCCATCTTGAGATGAAATTCTTTCCACCATCTTGGAGGCCTGACATAATGCTTTTGACAGTCACCCACCCTTCTCTAAAAAAAGTTCGTCTTTCCTCTGTAGGAAAAAAGAAAGAAAATTGGGTGATGGGTGGTGAATCCGCTTTTTGATAGACTTTTTTTCGAGCAATTGTGGCCGAGAGAGGAACAATCCTCAGCCGTAGGTTATAAACCTCAACTACAAGGCTTTTGGACCGGATTGATGGTTGAGTATGTCATTTAAAGCAAGAACCAAAACAATCCACAAGCAAAGGCATGCTAGTGCCGAGGGCAGAATGATCATTAGTACAATTGGGTGATGGGTGGTGAATGCACTTTTTGACATTGAATTTTTAAAACAATTGTGACCGAGAGAGGAATAATCATCGACCATAGATATACATGGGCATATATAATTTGTAGGACATTAGAAATTAAAAGTTATTAACTTTTAGGGGAAAAAAACATAAGTCAAACATTTTTTGAAAAATATTAGCTCATGATAAGAAAAGAAAAAAAATCAAATAAGAGATCAAAACAAGAACTTCAAGAGCATTGCAACAAGTCAAAACATGAACTTCAAAAAATACAAGACATGAACTTCGAGAATTCAAAGCATGAACTTTAAGAAATCAAAACATGAACTTCAAGAATTCAAAAACATGAAGTTCAAGAATTAAAAACATGAATTTTAAGAAATCAAAACATAAACTTCAAGAATTCAAAACATGAATTTCAAGAGCATTGAAACAAGTCAAAACATGAACTTCAAAAAATCAAGACATGAACTTTAAAACATGAACTTCAAGAATTCAAAACACGAACTCCAAATACGAGATATAGTAAAGGAAACATATCAGAGGACATGCATATGTGATCAGAGAAAATTAAGCAAGGCAAGATAGCTGTAACAGAGGTACTTATATGTCGATTACAAATAATAAACTTAAAGATTAACATGCAATCATCACATCACTCTTAAAATATAAATTCTCGCTTCTTTCCGAAATCACAGAACGAAGAAGCAAATATAAACAAAAAACGAAGAAGCAACATAACATAAACAACAACATCATCATATTTAATAGAACGAAGTATAAAGAAAGAACAAAACAGAACAGAGCGCCAAGAGAGAACAAAAAACCCCAATTATCTGTACTACGTGCTCCCTACTACTTTCTCCTTACCAAGCAAGAAATTAAAAATACATAAATCACAAAATGAACGGGAAGAACAAAGATAAAGGAGAGAGAGATAGAGAGATTGAAGGAAAAGAAATTAACAAAGTTTGGAAAACTTTGAGTTCGGAGTTACCTGAGGCAGTTGAGAAATTCAACCAGACTTTGAGTTCTGATGTCCCTGAGATTTTTGAGAAATTAAGTCAATCTATCCAATTCATAGAGAATTGAAAAACGACGACTATTGTAGCTGTTTTGGAGGCTGTCGCGATTAGCTTGTTGTCATTTGGTATGACAGCAGCGTCCTGTTTTAATATTGCTAAAGCACATACTGCAAGTGAACAGAGGCTGTGGCTGCGGCAGCGAGAGCAAGCCAAGCAGCCCCTTCCGCTCCATGACTGCTTGGGCTCCTCGAAGGGGGAACAATTGTGGCTGCGGCTGCGGCAACGATAGCGAGAGCTGTAGCGGTGGCAAGCCAAGTAGCCCTGGAGTAGTCCCTTGAGGAGGCACCCACTGTAGGACGTTAGAGCTTCTGCAACATTGCAACAATTCAAAACATGAACTTCAAGAATTCAAAACATGAACTTCAAGATTTCAAAACATGAACTTCAAGAGCATTGAAACAAGTCAAAACATGAACTTCAAAAAATCAAGACATCAACTTTAAGAATTCATAACATGAACTTCAAGAATTCAAAACATTAACTTCAACAGCATTGAAACAAGTCAAAACATGAACTTCAAAAAACCAAAACATGAACTTCAAGAATTCAAACCAGGAACTTCAAAGAGCATTGAAACAAGTCAAAATATGAACTTCAAAAATTCAAAGCATGAACTTTAAGAAATCAAAACATGAACTTCAAAAAATAAAAACATGAACACCAAGAATTCAAAAATGAATTTCAAAAAATCAAAACATGAACTTCAAGAAATCAAAACATGAACTTTAAGAATTGAAAACATAAACTTCAAGAGCATTGAAACAAGTCAAAACATGAACTTCAAAAAATCAAAACATGAACATCAAGAGCATTAAAAAAAAGTAAAAAAACAAAACAAAATCAAAACATGAACTTTAAGAATTCAAAACATAAAAAATAAACCAAATAAAAGAGAGATAGTAAAGGAAACATACCAAAGGACATGCATACGTGATAAGAGCAAATTAAACAAGGCAAGACAGTCGTAACAAAGGTACTTATATGTCGATTACAAATAATAAACACAAAGATTAACATGCAAACATCACATCACTTTTAAAATATAAATTCTCGCTTCTTTCCGAAACCACATAACGAAGAAGCAAACATAAACACATAACGAAAAAATAACATAACATAAACAACAACAACATCATATTTAATCGACCGAAGCATGAAGAAATAACAAAACTGAATAGAGCACCCAGAGAGAAGAAAAAACCCCAATTATCCATACTATGTGCTCCCTATGGCTTGCTCCTTACCAAGCAAGAAATTAAAAATATATAAACCACAAAATGATCTCATGAGATTTATCTTACTAACCGACTATATCCATGGCTAGGAGTCTAATAAAGAGAGATCACATAAGTCCAAGACATATCGCAATTTGTGTGAAGCTCCCAAAAGTACCCCTTACATGTCGATTATGCTTTAATATAGGTACTTATATGTCGATTTCAAATAATAAACTTAAAGATTATTATGCAATCATCACATTACCCAAAATATAAATTCTCGCTTCTTTCCGAAACCACAGAATGAAGAAGCAAATGTAAACACATAACGAAGAAGCAACATAACATAAACAACAGCAACATCATATTTAATCGATCGAAGCATGAAGAAAGAACAAAACAGAACAGAGCACCCAGAGAGAAGAAAAAACCCCAATTATCCCTACTATGTGCTTCCTATAGCTTGCTTCATACCATACAAGAAATTAAAAATATGTAAACCACAAAATGAATGGAAAGAACAAAGATAAAGGAAAAAGAGAGAGATTGAAGGGAAATAAATGAACAAAATTTGGAAAACTTTGAGTTATGAGTTACTTGAGGCGGTTGAGAAATTCAACCACGCGAGTTCTAACGTCCCTGAGATGTTTGAGAAATTCAGTCTATCTATCCAATTCATAGAGAATTGAAAAACGACGACTATTGTAGCTGTTTTAAGGGTTGTCACGATTAGCTTGTTGTCGTTCGATGTAACGGCAGCGTCCTGTTTTAATATTGCATGTTAATCTTTAAGTTTAATATTTGTAATCAATTATGTTCTAACATAGGTACTTATATGTCGATTACAAATAATAAACTTAAAGATTATCATGCAATCATCACATCACTCAAAGTATAAATTATCGCTTCTTTCCGAAACCACAGAACGAAGAAGCAAACATAAACAAATAACGAAGAAGCAACATAACATAAATAACAACAACATTATATATTTCATCGCTTCTTTCTTCATGCTTCGATCAATTAAATATATAATGTTGCTGTTTATGTTATGTTGCTTCTTCGTTCTGTGGTTTAGGAAAGAAGCGAGAATTTATACTTCGAGTGATGTGATGATTGCAAGTTAATCTTTAAGTTTATTATTTGTAATCGATTATGCTTTAACATAGGTACTTATATGTCGATTACAAATAATAAACTTAAAGATTATCATGCAATCATCACATCACTCAAAGTATAAATTCTCGCTTCTTTCCGAAACCACAGAATGAAGAAGCAAACATAAACACATAACGAAAAAGCAATATAACATAAACAACAACATTATATATTTCATCGATCGAAGCATGAAGAAAGAACAAAACAGAACAGAGCACCCAGAGAGAAGAAAAAAACCCCAATTATCCCTACTATGTCCTCCCTACGGCTTGCTACTTACCAAACAAGAAATTAAAAATATATAAACCACAAAATGAACCGAAAAACAAAGATAAAGGAAAAAGAGAGAGATTGAAGGGAAATAAATGAACAAAATTTGAAAAACTTTGAGTTATGAGTTACTTGAGGCGGTTGAGAAATTCTGTCTGTCTATCCAATTCGTAGAGAATTGAAAAACGACGACTATTGTAGTTTTTTCAGGGGTTGTCGTGATTAGCTTGTTGTCGTTCGGTGTAACGGCAGCGTCCTGTTTTAATATTGCATGTTAATCTTTAAGTTTATTATTTGTAATCGATTATTCTCTAACATAGGTACTTATATGTCGATTACGATTACAAATAATAAACTTAAAGATTATCATGCAATCATCACATCACTCGAAGTATAAATTCTCGCTTCTTTCCGAAACCACAGAACGAAGAAGCAACATAACATAAACAGCAACATTATATATTTAATTGATCGAAGCATGAAGAAAGAACAAAATAGAACAGAGCACCCAGAGAGAAGAAAAAAACCCCAATTATCCCTACTATGTCCTCCCTACGGCTTGCTACTTATCAAACAAGAAATTAAAAATATATAAACCACAAAATGAACCGAAAAAACAAAGATAAAGGAAAAAGAGAGAGATTGAAGGGAAATAAATGAACAAAATTTGAAAAACTTTGAGTTATGAGTTACTTGAGGCGGTTGAGAAATTCTGTCTGTCTGTCCAATTCGTAGAGAATTGAAAAACGACGACTATTGTAGTTGTTTCAGTGGTTGTCGTGATTAGCTTGTTGTCGTTCAGTGTAACGGCAGCGTCCTGTTTTAATATTGCATGTTAATCTTTAAGTTTATTATTTGTAATCGATTATGCTCTAACATAGGTACTTATATGTCGATTACAAATAATAAACTTAAACATTATCATGCAATCATCACATCACTCAAAGTATAAATTCTCGCTTCTTTCCGAAACCACAGAACAAAGAAGCAAACATAAACACATAACGAAGAAGCAACATAACATAAACAGCAATATTGTATATTTAATCGATCGAAGCATGAAGAAAGAACAAAACAGAACAGAGCACCCAGAGAGAAGAAAAAAAAACGAAGAAAAAAAAACCTCAATTATCCCTACTATGTGCTCCCTACGGCTTGCTACTTACCTAGCAAGAAATTAAAAATATATAAACCACAAAATGAACCGAAAGAACAAAGATAGAGGAAAGAGAAAGGGATTGAAAGGAAATAAATAAACAAAATTTGGAAAATTTTGAGTTATGTGTTACTTGAGGCGGTTGAGAAATTCAACTAAGCTTTGTGTTCTAACGTCCCTGAGATGTTTGATAAATTCAGTCAGTCTATCCAATTCATAGAGAATTGAAAAACGACGACTATTGTAGCTATTTTGAGGGCTGTTGCGATTAGCTTGTTGTCGTTCGGTGTAACGGCAGCGTCCTGTTTTAATATTGCATGTTAATCTTTAAGTTTCTTATTTGTAATCGATTATGCTCTAACATAGGTACTTATATGTCGATTACAAATAATAAACTTAAAGATTATCATGCAATCATCACATCACTCAAAGTATAAATTCCCGTTTCTTTCCGAAACCACAGAACGAAGAACCAAACATAAACACATAACGAAGAAGCAACATAACATAAAAAACAACATTATATATTTAATCGATCGAAGCATGAGGAAAGAAAAAAAACAGAACAGAGCACCCAAAGAGAAGAAAAAAACCCCAATTATCCCTACTATGTGCTCCCTACGGCTTGCTCCTTACCTAGCAAGAAATTAAAAATATATAAACCACAAAATGAACCGAAAGAACAAAGATAAAGGGAAAAGAAATGGATTGAAAGGAAATAAATGAACAAAATTTGGAAAATTTTGAGTTATGTATTACTTGAGGCAGTTGAGAAATTCAACCAAGCTTTGAGTTCTAACGTCCCTAAGATGTTTGAGAAATTCAGTCAGTCTATCCAATTCATAGAGAATTGAAAAACGACGACTATTGTAGCTATTTTGAGGGCTGTCGCGATTAGCTTATTGTCGTTCGGTGTAACGGCAGCGTCCTGTTTTAATATTGCATGTTAATCTTTAAGTTTATTATTTGTAATCGGTTGTGCTCTAACATAGGTACTTATATGTCGATTACAAATATTAAACTTAAAGATTATCATGCAATCATTACATCACTCAAAGTATAAATTCTCATTTCTTTCCGAAACCACAGAACGAAGAAGCAACATAACATAAACAACATTATATATTTAATCGATCGAAGCATGAAGAAATAACAAAATAGAACAGAGCACCCAGAGAGAAGAAAAAACCCCAATTATCCCTACTATGTACTCCCTACGGCTTGCTCCTTACCTAACTAGAAATTAAAAATATATAAACCACAAAATGAACCGAAAGAACAAAGATAAAGGAAAAAGAAAGGGATTGAAAGGAAATAAATGAACAAAATTTGGAAAATTTTGAGTTATGTGTTACTTGAGGCGGTTGAGAAATTCAACCAAGCTTTGAGTTCTGACGTCCCTGAGATGTTTTAGAAATTCAGTCAGTTTGTCCAATTCATAGAAAATTGAAAAATGACGACTATTGTAGCTATTTTGAGGGCTGTCGCAATTAGCTTGTTGTCGTTTGGTGTGACGGTAGCATCCTGTTTTAATATTGCATGTTAATCTTTAGGTTTACTATTTGTAATCGATTATGCTTTAACATAGGTACTTATATATCTATTACAAATAATAAACTTAAAGATTATCATGCAATCATCACATAACTCAAAATATAAATTCTCGCTTCTTTCCGAAACCACAAAATGAAGAAGCAAACATAAACACATAACGAATAAGCAACAGAATATAAACAACAACAACATCATATTTAATCGATCGAAGCATGAAGAAAGAACAAAACATAATAGAGCACCCAAAGAGAAGAAAAAACTCCAATTATCCCTACTATGTGCTCCCCAACTGCTTGCTTCTTACCAAGCAGGAAATTACAAACATATAAGCCACAAAATAAACAGAAAGAAAATAGATAAAGGAAAAAAAGAGAGATTGAAGTGAAAGAAATGAACAAACTTTGGAAAATTTTGAGTTATGAGTTACTTGAGACGGTTGAGAAATTCAACCAGGCTTTGAGTTCTAACGTCCCTGAGATGTTTGAGAAATTCAGTCTGTCTATCCAATTCATAGAGAATTGAAAAACGACGACTATTGTAGCTGTTTTAGGGGTTGTCGCGATTAGCTTGTTATCGTTCGATGTGACGGCAGCATCCTGTTTTAATATTGCATATTGATCTTTAAGTTTATTGTTTGTAATCGACATATCAGTCTGTGGTTTAACAGAGGTACTTATATGTCGATTACAAACAATAAACTTAAAGATGAATATGCAATCATCACATCACTCTTAAAATATAATTGATTCTTTCCAAAACCACAGAACGAAGAAGCAAACATAAACACATAACGAAGAAACAACATAACATAAATAACAACATCATCATATTTAATAGGTCGAAGCATGAAGAACGAACAAAACAGAATAAAGTACCTAGAGAGAACAAAAAACCTCATTATCCCTACTATATGCTCTCTACTGATTTCTTCGTACCAAGCAAGAAATTAAAAATATGTAAACCACAACATGAACGGAAAGAACAAAGATAAAGGAAAAAGAGAGATATTGAAGGGAAATAAATGAACAAAATTTGGAAAACTTTGAGTTATGAGTTACTTGAGGCAATTGAGAAATTCAACCAGGCTTTGAGTTCTAAGTCCCTGAGATGTTTTAGAAATTCAGTGAGTCTGTCCATTTCATAGAGAATTGAAAAACGATGACTATTGTAGCTATTTTGACGGCTGTCGCGATTAGCTTGTTTTCGTTTGGTGCGATGGCAGCATCCTGTTTTAATATTGCATGTTAATCTTTAAGTTTATTATTTGTAATCGATTATGCTTTAACATATCACTCAAAATATAAATTCTCGCTTCTTTTTGAAACTATAGAACGAATAAGCAAACATAAACACATAACGAAGAAGCAACATAACATAAACAACAACAACATCATATTTAATCGATCGAAGCATGAAGAAAGAGCAAAACAGAATAGAGCACCCAGAGAGAAGAAAGAACAAAACAGAATAGAGCACCCGAAAAAACATGGGTGTCCATAGACGAAAATTGGGTGTTAACAAACCACTCAAAACAACATTAAAACATTTTAGGAGCAAAAGGTGGGTGTACGGCCCATTAGACTGGACCAAAGCCCAATAAAAATTTTCCAACAAACCTGGCATCTTAATTGTGAAAATTTTCCAACAAACCTGACATTCATCAATTCATACTTCTACATGGCTCTCTATTATAGAAACCAAACCACTTCAATCTACCTAGAATTTGATACAACAACTATATCACTCTCATAATCAGGCCATTGATGAGAGTGGAAGCAAGTCCTTAAACAAATGTTACAAATGCACTAAATGATTCCATTAAAATTCAAACCACTACAATTTACATAGAGTTTGATACCCAATGTCTATCATTCATAATGCCATTGATGATTGAACATTATTACTAAATGCAACGCGCACCAAATGATTCCATTGAAATGACAAAAATGAAAAGTTAGCAAAGTATAGATAATCATCTTAAAAATAACATTCACTGAAACCTTAAGTTTTTGTACCACATGATTTTCAAAATTTTAACGTTATTGAAATTGAAATACATGGTTAGAGAAATCGAAATCAAGCTCACCTGAATAACTGAGAGTAGAGAAGCGCAAGAAATCCAAACTTATCTAGCTGATTCCAGAAAGAGATTGAAGGAGAGACAAAGGCGTAGAGGGATAGAAATGGCCTCGCTGAGAAAAGATTTCCTTTATTCTGATGACATTTCGAAGTTTGTATTCCTAAAACCTTGTGTATTCTTCTGTTAAGATCATCGATTGGTGCTGCATTACTTTCCTCTGCAATTTACATATAGTTTGATACCCAATGCAGAGCTTCCTTTGATGAATGAACATTATTACTAAATGCAAAGCACACCAAATGATTCCATTGAAAATCACCACTTAAATCTTCCATTCCCAGTGTGACATGACAAAAACGAAAAATTAGCAAAGTATAGACAATCATCTTAAAAACAACATTCCCTGAAACCTTAAGCTTCAGTACCGGATGATTTTCAAAATTTTAACATTATTTTGCATCTTGTACACCAATAATTTGAACCTTATAGCAACTTTTAATAAACAGATCAAAATTCCCCAATCTGCCTGAATCGTATTCTATCATAGCCAATGTTTTCAAAGGTGAGGCGTATAGGCAAGGCGTTTTTAGTAGCGCTATGCGAGGTGTAAGCCTTGAAGCATTGAGGCGTAAGTCTTTTGAATATTAATTTATTTTAATAAGATGAAGAGGATTCAGGGACGGATCCAGGATTTCAAAATGGGGTGTGCTAGATTTTAGGTTTGGCTAAACCTTATAGGGGGGCTTATGGAATTAATCATAATATTATATAAATTTATTTAAGGACATATCATTTTTATTTTATTTATTTAAAAAGTCCAATTTTAGACCAACAATGTCAGCAACAATTGATTATTTATGCTTAAAATTAACATTAGTTGACAACGCACAACTCATACTGCAGCTTATTTAGTATATGTCTTGTATACTAACAATAAGAAAAGAAAAACACTTGACTGGGCTATAGCTCAGTTTGTACATACTGCAGGTCCGTCCCTGAGAGGATTCTTGAAATTGATGGAGATTATTTGGTAAGGGTAGAAATTAGGATTGTACTATACAATATATATATAATTCCATGTAATAATATATTAATTTAGACCCAAAAAAAAAAAAGAGTAAGGAGAAAAGCTACAGTCGGCTGGAGATATAAAAGGCAAGAAGATATTAATTCTCCTTGCCTTAAGTTTATTACAATAAAAGGAAGGAAAAAAAACAGAAACTTGCGTTTTTTTATTTTTCAAAACACTCCAAGTGAAACGACGTCGTTTCACTTTAAGTTTTTTTTTAAACACTTCAATCGAAACGACGTCGTTTTATTACAATAAACCGAAAAACACATAACACGCGAGTCGTCTTCCTCGCAGAGCCGCAGCCAATTTGCAGAGTCTCAAAATTTCTTCCGGTTCAGAGTGTCCAGATCTGTCCGCCTCGCTCCGCCTTGCAACGCCTCCTCACGCCTTGGAATTTCCCAATATCCCATCAAACCCAGAAAAAAACTGTTTTATTTTCCCCACACAAACTCATAAAACGGAGGAGAAAATTACCACACATTCCATCAAACCTCAGAATAAAACATTATACTATCGAATAAAAAATCAAATCCCCAAAAGAAGAAGAATTTCAATACCTCGTGTTTACAAATTTGACTTTTATTCTCCAGACGCTTCAACACAAACTCAGAAACTTCCTTGTCTTCGTCCCAAGTGGCCCCCAGGTAGACAACACGCAAATGATCCACAACGGCCTCAACTTTTATCGCCAATAGAATGCCAATGAAATCCCTATAGGGTCCACCCTCGGATTGACGTTACACTCGAAATTGTATCGGAGCGGTGGAGCAAACCCAAATTTCGGGTTTTCTTCTGATGACATTTCAAAGTTTGTATTCCTACAACCTTGTGTATTCTTCTGTTAAGATCAATGGCTGGTGCTGCATTACTTTCAACTTAAGAGACAGCAGAAATAGCCTCTTGAGCAGTGTCCCGCAAAGCTGTGCATGCATCTCTTTTCACAGGATCCGACTGTCCCTTATAGTGAAATAACTCGCGCACTGCCACTTAATTTCTTTGCATTTCCCTCCTAAACTCCGCACCATACTTTCCTACAGCATATTTTATTAACCTCAGAGCCTGCAGGAAATTTGAGCATAATGGTGAAAATTTGCAAGAAACCTGGCATTCATCAACTCTACTTCTACATGGCTCTCTGTTATAGAAACCAAACCACTGCAATCTGCATAGAATTCGATACAACAAGTCTATCACGCTCATAATGACGCCATTGATGAGTGGAAGCCATTACTTAAAGCAATGTTACAAATGCAGTAAATGCTTCCATTGAAACTATAAAGGCAGATCTTTAAGATCATCATGAATGTCAAACTATAATATCTATGAAAGAGAGAATATGAAGTAATTAAAATATTATGGTTCGCTTACAAAATATTAAAGTAATTAAAATAGAAATGCAAAATTGAGCTGGGAAATTGGATTATTTGGATTTGCGTTGAGAAATCGAAGAATTGGATTTGATTTCGAAGAGAATTAGGGTTTTCCAAAGAGAGATTGTTAAAGATATAGAAGGGAATGTGGAAGAAGAAGCGGAAGAGTTTATCGGCGATGTCGCGACGTTGCGCGAATTTGATGTGCGCCTAAAATGGCGAGCACAAGAGGAGTGGATGGGCCTTTTTTTGGCCACTTGTCTTTTTTTCTTTATTTATTTATTTTTTGTTCAATGGGCCTTTTTTTGGATTAGTTAGCAAGCTGAGACTTTGTTTTCGAATGCGTTGGTACTTAACTTTGTGATAAAAATTCTAATGGTGAAGATCTTATTATTTTTCATATTAATCTTCATCTTCATCTTCCTTGCTTAAATTTAACGGGAGCCTGATTTTCGTCTATTAGTTTTATTCATTTATCGTTTTGATTTTCTGCTTTCCGTTCTTAATGTTGGATCCACATACTTGTTTTGTTTTTTGGGAAATATGTTTCTATTTGATGTTCTGACTTCGTTCAACCAAAAAATAAATAAATAAAGAAAACCAATTTTCCAATTTGAATTTTCAAGCAACATGCACTATAAATCTCAAGGTCATGAGTCCTATAGTCATTCATGTCATCTTAGTTTTTCAAAATTGATGATTTGTCATCTAAGTTTAACACCATCTAATTTTTATCCATTTTAAAAGGTATTTTAGTCTTTCCATTTTGAAGGAAAAAAAAATAAAGGAAAAAGAGATCTCTCTCTTCCTTTCCATATTTTAAAATACCATTTTCACTTCTTTTGAGTGTTGGAGTATGCACAGTCACTCCATCACTTAATATTTAGCAAAACAAATTGTGAGGATGATGTATGTCAACATAGAAGGGTTTTACGATTACAAAGTATTTGAGATTTTGGTCAAACTTTATCATTCTTAGGGGTGTATTCAATCCATACTTATAATGACTTTTTTTTTAAGTGAGTGACTTTCATAGAGTTAAAGATTTTTAATGACTATTATAGAGTTTATAAAGGTAAGTGACAAACTTGTAATGACTTTTATCATGAGTTGTATAGAGTTTTATCTACTTTTTATAATTATTTTATGATTATAAAACTCTTTGATTTCAAACTGCCACACGCCAACTCCCTTCTCTTCTTTATCTGTATCCCTCTCTCTTCCTCATCATTCCCTCAATCCAAACTCTGCTCCTTATTTTAAAACACTGGAAAATCTGAATATCAGAGCTCAATCCCTATCATAATATTGAAAAATAGTCATAACCATAGCCATCCAAGACTCTTGAATTTTTTAGCTGAAAATCTAAAAAATCTACTACGACGACATTGTTTGTCGCTGTAGCTTGGTCCAATTTCGAAACCAATTCCGGTCACATTCTGCGAGAAAATAACATTTTCTTAGCTGAAAGGCTGCTACTACGAGAAAAGGTAGTTCCTTGCTGAAAATAATCGTCGCTAACGCCACATTTTGTTGTAGTGTGGTGACCGTGAGACACAATGGAGAAAGTAAAGTAAATATAAGTAGTAGAGGAAAAATTGATAGGTCAAAAGAATCTCATTCATAGTAGGTAAAATTCGGTAGGTGCACATGGATTCGAAACTTGCAGAACTTGGAACTGAAAATGCTGATCTGACACAAGTACATACTACATTATTTTGTGAAAGAAATGACAAAATTCTTTTCCAATGTGACCTTTTTCAGGGGGAGGTCAGGCAATGTTGGAGTTTTACTTTCACAAGTTTGTAAAGTTTTCGAGGAAAGATGGAATTGCCTTGATTAATGAATGATTTGAAAGCACATGCAAGTCGATGTCAATAATTAAAAATAACTACATAACATCAATAAATAGATTATCCTCGATTTGATGAGAAACACTAAGGAGGGAAAAAAGTTCAGGTACTTGGTTTTTCTTTGTGGGGAAATGATTTCAGATCTCCTTCCTTTCTTTAAGATTTTTGTGTCTCACATATTGAAGAGAACTCCCATATTGGTTTGAGGGGAATTTTTATGGAGTGAAGAGAGTTCACCCAGGAAAGAAGATGGAGTATGTGGGTGAGTGGCCTTTGGTGACAACGATGATGCAGAGTGAAGATAGGAGAGAGACAAAAAACTTTTAAAAATTTAAAACGTTTTGTTGAAGAGTTTAAAGTCATTAGGAAATTAGCAAGACTTTTGGTGTTAACAATTAGGCTTAAAAGTATATAAAAGTCATTTACTTAACAAACTCTTTAAAAGTTATTAATTTTTTGGATACCACCAAACTTTTAAAGACTCTTTAGAAGTCACAATTGAATACCACTATACTTTGATAAACTCTTTAAATATCTTAATTGAATACCCTCAGACTTTTTAATTCTGTGAAAGTCTTTAATTTTCTATAAAAGTATTGATTGAATACACCCCCCTAGTTTTTTTTTAAATTTTTTTTTGTTGACAAAATTGGCAGTTGTGTAGTCTTTGGATATAATTAATGAGGTGATTGACTCTCAAAAACGTATTGCATGGTTGGTGTTTTAAATTGTATAGTTACAAGTTGCCCTACTCTTTGATTATTACTTTCTTAAATTATATGGTAAAGTGAATATATGCCTGAGATATGCTCATTTGTGTTTACTTGAAGGAAAGAAAAAATAATAGTATTTTTTAATTGGAAATACCCATTGTAATAGTGTTGGTTTTTTTGTTTTTTTGGGGGTCAAATGAATGAACATGTCATTACCATAGAGTGTTATATAAAAGCCCAACACAAAAGTCAAAAAAATAAAACAAGGATTCAACCAAACAAAATAAAAGCCCAATCCTAAATACAAAAAGGCCCAAAACAACCAAAAGACCCCAAAATAGTTGAACAGCCAAATCTTGGGTTTCAAATCTCCATAATATCTTTAAAATAAAGGAATTTAGATTTCACCCTCAGATAAGATTTGTTTTTTCAAAAAAAGAAAAAATTAATGTTGTACAGACTGAGGTAATTAGCTAGCAGTTGACCGAAAAAAAAAGGGGAAATTAGGCTAGCTAACTTTTACATAGGAAGGCAGGGTGTACAATGAGTTTGTCTTGGGGCCCACCCAAATTAAAATTCACAGCACCGTTGGCATACAATATGTATATTGAAAATGGGTGAGTTGGTCGAATGTTGTTTTGGAATGGGTGCGTAAAGTGCTTTCGTAAGGAGCAATGGTTGTGTTAATTATTATATTTATGTTCTGAAATTACTATGTTTATAACATTCCTAAAATACGCCCAATTTTCTTAAAATATCCTTTAATTGACATCGAAAAATATGGATAGATGAAATCTATGCCTGTCATGTAGGTAATTAATGAAAAGTTTGATGGTGAAGTTAACGCTGGAATCATATTGCAAATAATTAAAAAGATTAAGGTACTTGATTGTTAAAATTGAGAGTGCACGGGCAAACATACCTTAAGGGTGAGAGTTTAGGATACTAAATTGAGATTAACCTTAGAATTAGAGTAACAAATTAGTTTGATAAAGATTTTTAATGTAAATCTTAGCTGAATTAATATTTGATGAAAGGGTCAAAATTTGGCTGCAAAGAAGCAACCCCTGAAAATGGAATCCTTTTATGATAATTGCTTAAAAGTATTAGAGTATGTGATATTAGGGAAACAGTTTACATATTTAGTATCAGTTAATATGAAAACATAAATAAATAAAAGATTTAACTTTCAAATTACCAGCATCTATTATGAAACTACACTAAACAAACACGTTTTGTTCAACTAAAAAATAAAAATTGGTACAGTCAACCATGCTGGGCTAGCCCATCAAAACAAAGCTATTGGTCAACTTGGGCTTGACTTTGCAAACTGTTGACTAGTTAACATGGCGGGTTGAGTTGGGTTGAGCACAATATCTTTTGCAGAAATAAATAGTTTGAAAGTGTTTGATTTTCTGTTACAAAGAGGGCTAAACCCAGAGAACAACTAAACATAAATCAATCTATGCCTTAAAAGGTCATCCTTGTAATCTTGAAGTACACCAGTAATACTACCACAGAGTCAGCAGCAAAGTTAACCTCCCTGTAAATATGAAAGATGTTGCAGTCCTAGGAACTCTTCCAACACGCTCTGCGCTTATTAAGTTTTAAATCCCGTGCAATTCAAGGTCACATTACAAATTATGTCAAATTTCTTCTAATTTCGTCCAAAATACCCTTTCACACAATTAAAACCACAAGGATAAAAGTGGAAAATCCGGCAAACTAGAGAGACCAAAAATGATTTTGCCTTCACTTGTTATTAGGCAATATCACATGTGGCCTAAATTCAAGTCCCGCTACCGACAATTCCCCTCAGTATTCCATGGCTTTGGGATGGGGTACAAATTATCATCGCTCTTATAATCCTTGTATAAATATCAACAAAAGGCATGCATATATGGTGGAAAAAACAGAAGGAAAAAAAAAACAAGAAAGAAAGATTGGAGCCTGTTGCACTAACATATAATTCTGAGCACTAAAAAGAGAAGTGAATCAAATATACATCTAGCTTCTAGCTAAAGAAATAGCACAACGATTCATTCAGCCCTTGCAAAAAAAAACTATCAATAAGCAAGCATTGCACTTGCAAGTTGCAAGTTTCTTAAATAGAAACACAAAATCAGGAGTCTTTTACTAATTGGGGTTACATCTCATAATTCTATTTCACATAACCACAGAATTTTCTCCTCGGACTCGAGCCATGTACAAGTGAAAGTTTTTGTCACCCCTAGAAAGTTTATCCCTTTTTTAGCTCTTCTTCTCTCAACTGTGGGTTATTTTTTTTTTTTTGAAACTTAGCGATATATTGCATTCATTGATCAGGCACAGAGGCCTTTAGCCAAAAAGGCCAGTACAGAGGCCGTAAAGACCAGAACAAGAGCCGTAAAGGCCATAGCAATAACAGAAATTGATACCCATTTAGGGTTGATACAATTGTTGTGGAAGAGCAGAAACCACATAAGGTTTTCCAGATTGAGCGGGGAACAAGCCCCATCCTGGCCGCGCAAGGCCGGAGAAATAGCGGTAAGGAAGACCGCGAGCCCAGAAAGATCAGGCATAGAACACCAACACGCCATAAGCAGCTGAACTACAAATGCAACCAGCACCAGAGCCTCTTACAAGTAAAAAC
The DNA here is from genome assembly GCF_965620075.1 of Prunus avium. Classification (NCBI taxonomy): domain Eukaryota; kingdom Viridiplantae; phylum Streptophyta; class Magnoliopsida; order Rosales; family Rosaceae; genus Prunus; species Prunus avium. Next base: position 5,589,319 of record NC_142286.1, read on the forward strand.
TAGAAGAGATTGAAACATAACACCAAAAATGGGTTAAGAACAAGCAGCACAAAAGGCTGTAGAAATCCGCACAGCAACGCTTAGTCACCCTGTTTGTCACCGAATCACAGATCTGAAGAAGATTCCAGCAAATCTGCAAAAGAAACAAACAAAGCGAAAAACAAACGGCCGGCGAAAGCAACCGCGGCAACCACAGGGGAAAACCACCTAAGCCACCGAAATACCAGAGCAATCCCCGGATAAGCTAGATCCAGAAAATATCTACCGGATATGCCAAGCAGCAGAGCAACAAAACCACCCAAACCCACCTGCGAGAATGAGATAAAGGCCCAAAGACAAAGCAAAAGAAAAGGTAGAGGAAGAAGGCTCAAAGAGGGAGGGAAGAAGTGGACGGAAAGCAAGGGAAGGAAAGGAGAGGGGGGGCAAGAGGAGAGTGGGGGGGGTGGGACAGAGACGGGAGAGAGGGGAAGGGAGGGGGGAGAGGAAAAGGGAAACACCCACCCCCAAAGGGGGTGGCGGCTGAAGCTGCAAACCTTGGGTTTTCTTTCCAAAGGAGAGAGGGAGAGCGGCTAGGGTTTTTCAACTTTTTTTATTCACCCACCTCTTTACATAACTGTGGGTTATTTTTTGTATGCTTATACTGCGATTTTCGAGCTTGATTGGCTGCTTGTTGTAACTTGTTATACCACCCCATTCTCATAGCTTGTGGTCTTTTATTTGAGCAATGTGAGAAAATGCGTCCAGTATCTATGCCAAGATTGATTGATAGATATGTGGTGAATCTCCAATCCTTACATATTACATGATTCTCTTTGTTATCAAATGTTTATAGTCCAAAACTGAAATGCTGCTGCACAAATTCTTTGGCTCAAAGACTAGATATGAAATGATAACGACATTGTGAAATTTCTTGAAACCTAACCACAAATGAAAATTCTTCTGACCGAAATTAACACTAGGTTAATTTCTACAGTTAATGGGCCAATTTTTTGCTTAATTAACTGAGACCCAACCACCCCTAGAGCTATTTCAATGTCTAAAAAGAACCAATTGATGCTTCCGCGGCTAGGCCCTTGGGACAGAAGCCAGTCTCGAACATTGACTAGCGCATGGTCAACCATCACTTCGGACAAAAGGGTCCGATGCTACAGTGCCCCACGCTACAGTACGTCACTTTGGACAGATTTGTGTCCAAAGCTTCAGTAAATCACTTCGGACATAAAGTGTCCTACGCTACAGTAAAAACCAATTAATGTAATAATAACAAAATTAAATGGGTTGTAATTACAGCTCGTGAAATTTCTTGAAACCTAACCACAAATAAAAATTGTTCGGACCAAAATTAACACATTATAATTTCTATAGTTAATGGGCCAATGAACAAAAACGTAGCAAAAGATTGTATAAAGAACTATTGGCCCAATTTGCTACAGCGAGGATAAAAACAACAGACCAACAAACAAATTGATCACCTGTGGAAGGCACCAAAATTTATTAGTGAGATGTCATTAAAATTAATAAATTTGAAGAATGAAATCCCTTCTTCACTTAAAAAAAGAAGTTCTGAATTTCAGTAGAATCCCTATTTTTCACATTCTACAACATAACCTGTTCTCTTTTGACATATTAGTTTCAAAATTTTCAAAAATTAAGTTGAAATACCTAGAAATTCATCCTGGTCAAAAGTTCGAAAGTTTTTAACCACTAGTGATTTAATTAAGACGACAAGGAATTTTATGTCTAAAATACTAGAGCCACTCTAGATAAGAAATTACTGCTTTCATAGATTGAACGGTCATCGAGTAAAACGCTTTTATCGGATATCAGGTTCGTAAAAATAAGTTTGGTATGTCAACTCCCACAATCAAGAAAATAAAAGGTGAAAACAAGCCATATATGGAAGAACTATAGAAGACAATTACCCAATGGACAGCCATGCAAAACTGACTTTGCCTTCGCCCTGATACGCCCAGGAAGAATTTCTGATAGGAGGAGACTGGGCACTGGACCAGCTCCAAGAGAAATCATCAAGACAAACCTGCATAAACCATTTGATAATAAAGAGTCGACATTTACAAATCCAAAACAGCTCCTATGCATATTTGCTTTAGTATTTCAGAGTCATGTAAAGATAGCATGGGGAACTGTAAATGTGCAGGCACAATGAATTAAATTAATAAACTGAATAGTTTATGCTGAAATTGTGTATAGCATTATTATATGATATTTCACTCAATCATGTCAAACTTTTATATATATCATGTGGAATTAGGTTTGAATCTAGAAAAAAGAATGGCTTACCAACATGCATTCATGTTTATATTTTTAATCATCCCAGGGAAAGACCCATTTCAAAGATTCCAAAACTATTCAATGTGCTGCCAATGCCATAACCTAGCATTGTTTTCTTCTTTATTTTATCTTTACATATTATAACATAGTTTTCTGTCTTTTCTAAAACAAGAAGGTTATATAACATCAGTTTTCTAGTTTATTTAATGCAAACAAAAAGGAAAAACCTAAGTAGGAGTAAATGCGACAGATACCACACAACAGACATAACTGACAGTTCTGATACCAATATTTCAGCTCAAAAGTTTGCATCAAATAGTCAGTGTTTTTAGGAGCCTACCATGCCAGAAAAACTTCCAAGAAGAAGCACCTTTCTTCCAAGCATATCCTTCAAGATCATTGCAACAACATGACCCTAGAATAGCATAAAGAAACCGACCAAAAGATAAAAATAATAGTACAATGAATACATGAGGAAACAAATAAGCATAATCTAAAAGATGCACAAATAAAATGCTTGAGAGTAAACCCAACCATACCAGATAGATTCGCAATCCCAACACATATGTTTGCCAGATCTGAAGGCGCCCCAAAGCTTTTAGAGACAGTCGAAGAAAAATAGAATACAGCATTTATGCCTGATAGCTGTTGTAAAGCAAAAATGGTAGACCCAATGAAAACCACTGCAAAATATGGAGGCGATAAGGTAATCATGCAGAAGGAAGCACATATGTCAAATCTAAATAAATCATATATTAATGTGAATTAAAAATATACTTTTGAAATGTCGGCCATACAGTAGCTGTGAGAACTTTACTGCCTCAAGTTCATCCCCTCTGTCAGACTTTGACAATTCTGCTATTGCAAATTTAACATGTGCTGCTCCTAAGAGTTTCTCAAATTCAGCTTCAGCTTCAGTGCCTCTTCCTCTCTGAACCAAGTCAGGAAAAACTGTTAGCATCAATGTTGATATATAGCCTTCAATGGGTCAAAAATAGAATGAAACGCATTATATCTGACTCATACCTAGAATTAGCAGTTTGACAAATTATCACAGCTCTTATAATCCTTGTATAATATCACCAAAAGGCATGCGTATATGGGAGAAAAAAACAAGAAAGAAAGATTGAAGCCTGTTGCACCAACATATAATTCTGAGCACTAACATCCAACATTTCCGATAAAAGAGAAAATGAACCTTCTCTCTACTGGAAACAATAGAGAAAGCGAAGGAAAAATAAAAGAAGAAATTAAAAGAATTACCCTTTAAGTCAGAACTGGATTACGAAACGCAATTATCAATCAGATCACTCCAGATTTAGATACAAACTGGATTAGGAGATGACATACATGATAACCAAATGAATTATACTAGACAACAGGTACATTCATACCAAATATACATACATACATACATACATATATATATATATATATATACATACATATAAAATATATTAATTCCTTAGACAGCAGTAAATAACAAACTTTTTACTTAGTATTTACATATCAAAATCCAATGCCCCTAAAGCTGCAGAGATCTCAACCAATTCAAGCCAACAAATAGGAAAAGTTATATTGAACTGAACACAAGACACTAACTTGACCAACTGTTTTAAAGATTGGTGATTAAGAAATGAGAGCACAAAACCTTGAAAAGCTACTGAGGACTCTCTGCACCCAACTCCATGCAAACAGCAAGTACAGCAGCAGGAACAGTAGATACCAAAAAACAAACCCGCCACCTAAGCATCAATCATGTTGAAAGAAAATAGTGCTTTAGATAACTGTTGGAAAATAAATAAGATGTGTAACATAAGAAATAATAGATGAAAACTTGAAATAAAAAGTTTTCGAGAATATTGTGATCCCATGAGATTTATCTTACCAACCCACTATATCCTTGGCTGGGAGTCCAAAAAGAGAGATCCCATAAGTCCAAGACATGTCGCAATTTGTGTGAAGCTCCCAAAAGTTCCCCTTACAAATGCTGGTGAAATCTGCTCAAGTGAACAGAGCATGCTTAAATATTTAAGAAGATCAAATGGAGCCTAAGCAATTTCAATTGACAGTTGCTGAGAAAACAACAAAGATAATTTCTTATACCTCTGACACATAGATTGCAGCAACAGGTGTATTCCTACAATCTTGTGTATTCTTCTGTTAAGATCAACGGCTGGTGCTGCATTACTTTCCTCTTAAGAGACAGCAGAAATAGCCTCTTGAGCAGTGTCCCGCAAAGCCGTGCATCTCCTTTCACAGGATCCGGCTGTCCCTTATAGTGAAATAACTCGCACACTGCCACTGAATTTCTTTGCATTTCCCTCCTGAACTCCGCACCAGACTTTCCTACAGCATATTTTATTAACCTCAGAGCCTGCAGAAAATTTGAGCATAATGGTGAAAATTTGCAAGAAGCCTGGCATTCATCAACTCTACTTCTACATGGCTCTTTGTTATAGAAACCAAACCACTGCAATCTACATAGAATTTGATACAACAAGTCTATCACGCTCATAATGACGCCATTGATGAGTGGAAGCCATTACTTAAAGCAATGTTACAAATGCAGTAAATGCTTCCATTGAAACTATAAAGGCAGATCTTTAAGATCATCATGAATGTCAAACTATAATATCTATGAAAGAGAGAACAGTATTTATGAAGTAATTAAAATATTATGGTTTGCTTACAAAATATTAAAGTAATTAAAATCGAAATGCGAAATTGAGTTGGGAAATAAAACAAACACCTGAAAATGTGAAGCAACTGTGGGAAATCAGAGTCTCCTGGGAACAGAGCCTGCCTCCTCACCATCACGGCTGCAATTCCAAAATCAAATAATAGCATAATCACTCAAATTAATATTGTCATCAGAAATTAAAAAGATAGAACCTGCAATGAAACTTTGAGAGTACCCAGACGAATTGAAAAGTTTAAGAGAGTTTTGGTTTTGGTAAATAGAGTTGGGAGAAACTAAGATCTTAGGGCATGAATTGGGAGAGAATCAGAATCAAAGTAGAAATCAAACCCTAACTCAAAATCGAACTCAAATTTGAATTCAAAATTGAAACTGAAATACATGGTTAGAGAAATCGAAATGAAGCTCACCTGAATAACTGAGAGCAGAGAAGCACAAGAAATTCAAACTTATCTAGCGGATTCCAGAAAGAGATTGAAGAAGAGACAAAGGCGTAGAACGATAGAATTAGCCGCGCTTAGAAAAGATTTCTTCTCTTCTGATGACATTTCAAAGTTTGTATTCCCAAAACCTTGTGTATTCTTCTGTTAAGATCATCGGCTGGTGCTGCATTAGTTTCCTCTGCAAAGATAGCAGAATCCCTGTAGGGTTCGAAATTGGATCAGAGCCGTGGAGAAAACCCAAATTTCGGGTCAGATATGCATGAATTGGATAGGATTGAAGCCGCGGAGTGATGGATTATTTGGATTTGCTAAAACATAGAGAATATTGAGAGTAGAGAGTGGAAAGTGTAGAGAGAATGAGAGTTGTAGAATATTTTCTGATTTTCACTTATGTTTCATTACTTACAATCAACACATATATATACAAATTCCTAAGACATTAGTCAAGCCCCCCAAGTTAGGCAACCAACCAAGTTAGGCAACCAACCTAGTCAAGCCCCCCAAATATTGTAGGTGCCAAACATTAATTGACTACATAATTAACACATTAATTGACTACATAATTAACACATTAATTGACTACATAATTAACACTCCCCCTCAAGTTGATGCATAGATATCACCAATGCCCAACTTGCCAAGAGAGTTGTGGAAAGCTATAACAAGAGACTTCCTTCATTAATATGTCTGCATCAAGCTTCTTCTTAATAAAATGTCGATCCACTTCAACATGCCCCCTCACGTGGGACCACTACATGGTGGGCCACACGTGGAGCAAAGGCCACATTGAAGTTAATCATTTCGGTCTGTCGGTGGCAACACCAAATCCAAGTGCAGCCGGTTGGTCGGTAGATCACATAAACCATGCGAACAAGGCAAAGGCAAAGCAAAGAACACAGTAAGGACACAGAAACCCTGTGAACACGGCAAGGACACAGAAAACCTGTGAACACAGCAAAGGTAAGGTAAAGGACACAGAAACCCTGTGAACACGGCAAGGACACAGAAACCCTGTGAACACGGCAAAGGACACAACCAAACCCTAAAATAGGGAAAGGCACGTCAAGGTAAAACCAAACCCTAAAAAGAAAGGGTAAGGCAAGGTAAGGCAAATAAAGGCCAAGCAAAGGCAAGGTGGCAAGGCATGGCAAAGAAAGCCCAGATAGGGCAACAAAACCTTAAAGATAAGGTAAGGCACGACAAAGGCAAGGGCAAGGCAAACCAAACCCAAGCAAAGGCAAATGCAACCAAACCCTAAAAAATAGGATAAGGCAAGGTACGGAAAGTCAAGAGCAAAGGTAAGGTCAATGTTGTGTAGATTTAGCTGCACCAAAATGGATTCAGCTGCATCCTCAACTTGTGATACTCGCAAGTGCACGATCCGTTTGTAGTTTAGCGTATGTAAGTGCGAGGTCGATTCCACAGGGATTGGTGATTGAATGATCCAATTCAGTTTTCCTACACAAAACAAAAACAAAAACAAAGAACATGAAAGAAGGAAGAAAATAAGAAAGTAACTCAAGCAAATAAGTTCCCAAGTTCAATTTAGATTAATGGATTGATTCTAGCTAAAGTATGATTAAGCCATGGTGTGTGGTCATAACCTTGTGTTCCTAATTCCCTAATTTGATCATTTGTTGTCTAACCTAAAATTAAGCATTAGGAACCCATTAAGCATAGAAGAACATTTTAAACAACCAAGTATGTATCTAATCCCTGTTGTCGAATGTCCATACATACTCTTCCTATTCATAGTTCAATTCGAATTAAAGCATGGTGTATACTCTTAATTCAAACCAAGATAGCTAACATGCAAGCCTAAATGGTGATCAATCATTCAAACTAGCATATTAACTTATAAGCATAATGAATAAGAACAAAAACCATAATTGAAACTTGGAAACTAATTAAACTTGAATACTTAAGAAAGAATGTACATTACAAGAAAAATAAATTACAACTAAGAAAACATTAAAGAAAGCTAGAATTGAGAACTAGAAAGGAAAACTAAGAGAACTTGAGGGAGAGAAGGGAGGGGAGCTCTAGAGAAGTGTTTGAGAGCTCCCCCCCTTGGGGTGTGTTTACAAGCTTGGGAAACCTCACTATATATAGGCCTAAGGAAGCTGAAAATCTGAATTAAGTATGGCTAATGCATACAACACTTGTTTTATAAAATCTGAAATGGTTGATGCACTTCACTAATGCATACAACACTTCCATTATAAAATCTGAAATGGTTGATGCACTTCACTAATAAATCCCACCAGCAGCCCTAGCTCATCTTCATGTCACCATGACCAAGCTTCCAACCAGAAATAATAGCTCATCCTGAGGTCAGCATGACCAGCAACTTCAAGGGCTTACGAATTGGGCTTCCCTTAAGCAAATTAAGACTTTAAGCACTCAAACTTGAAGTTCAGAATGTCTTCTTTCCAGCCATATATCATTTGGGCCAATCCAAGGTCGGAGGAGGAAGTTAAGGCCAAAACAAATTGCTAACTCATTTTGCGCGCTGATAAAATCCATCCTGAGCATGGCTCTGTGTTTGCTAGGTAACAGACTCCATATTTATCCAATGGGGCTGAATTTTGGATATGTTATATTACACACCCATTGGAACAAGTTTCATGAAGAATGTGGCCTCATCCGAGCTATGTAGGTTGCTGAAACAAAGCTTGCAATATGACCTACGAAACTGGACTGGCAGGGGGCTGTAGCCAAAATGAGTTTGTCTTTAAGCTCTTCATCCATTCATCCAAATTAGGCCTTAACATGCTTGAATTGCATGAATTATGCTCTCTAAAGCCATCATTATTACCTAAAGCTCAATGAACTGAAAGATAAACAAAAAGGATTAAAAGCACAAGTTTAACTCAAAAACATAACCAAATCATAAGCTAGAAGGGTACAAAATGATATACAATTATGAACCGATCAAATACCCCCAAACCTAGATTTTGCTAGTCCTCGAGCAAAACAACACAAAACAAAGTTAAAAACAAAACAAGAAGTTAACTAGACCACTTTCGTAGGTAACTCGATTGCATTGAGCGAATGCAACAAGCCTTTAAACCTCTAGGCATCCCTAGTAGGAGGAGTTGTGTCTCCTGAGGGTTTAACAGATACGATACCCACAAACGTTTTTCTAACTCTACAAAACAAAATGGTTAGAAAACTTATTAGATTTGTTAGTCCTTAAGCAAAACCAAAAACAAAAACAAACATAAATACATTAACAAAAACAAAAAAAATAAAACAAAAAGAAAAACAATTAAAAAAATAAAAAGAACTCAAAACAATCTTTCCGAACATTTTCTGAAGTGAAATGACTCATGCACATGACTCAAAAGTTTTTAACAATAAAAGCTCAATTTTGGACATTATTCACAAAGCGGCAAAGTTCAAAACATAATATGCTCAAAGTGTGGTAGTGTGATAGCCAAATGCAACAAATTCCCCAATCTTAGTTTTCACATAATTTCAAAAATCATACAAAGCACAAATTCAACTTCAAATCTCACC